>NC_054557.1:19638957-19699219 GCF_017654505.1 Polyodon spathula | reverse complement strand
TCCATTTAAATACCTTTTTTTAAGCTTTTTAATCATGAGACGTGCCCTGCAGATTACATAAGCATGCTTGCATAACAGATTTAAAAGCTGCTTGGATTTATGAAATTGTGCTGGGCAGAAGGTCGGTGGTCATCGTCAGCAGATAGATATTCCTCTAGAGTCATTTACTCAGTGATTGGAGCTCATGCTACAGTAGCCACATTTTTTTTTTTTGTATTTATTTTGCTGTTCAATTCTTACAGTTAGCTTTGAACTCTCTTGCCACCCTTCGTTTCTGTTATTAACCAATCAGCTGCTTCCCATGTTGATTGGCAGGGTTTCAGCCAGTAACATGACCCCAAAAAGACACTGCAGAGGTTAAATCACCCAGGGGGTGCAGGTGTAAGAGATATCCTGTGAATAAGTCATAGACCCTTTCTTTAACCCCGTGTGGTCCTAATGTCATGTTTTGAAAGCGTGTATTAATATGTGTTTCTTTCACAACTGCACATTTCAGAACTCGGGTTAAGACTGACGCGATGCAAATGTTTTAAAAGTTTAGCGTTCTAAACTTTATTAAAGTGTTAAACGTTTCAAAATTTCCATAATATTACAGAAATAACATTAGCGCCACTATGACCGCGGCTTATTTCAATGTATTTTTAAGCAGCCACAGCATTTAAAACGCTACAGCTGTTTTTGTTTTAAGAATTTAAATAGGCGATCAGGATGGCTTTGATCCAAAATACCACTATTGCTGTGATCCAACTGCGGAGCTGGATTTAGCGTTTAAATGATCAAAGAACAGCGATATTTTGTTTGCATTGTCATAGCAAACACATGCTATGTCCAAATGTAATATTGACATATTTAATTGATTTTTATATCCATGCACGCAAAAAAAAAGAAAACACGTATTTAGTGGTATAGCTTTAATAAAATAAAATAAAATAAAATAAAGCATAGGCTTCACGTACGGCTCCTTAAAGCTGGTCTGAGATGCTGGACTCTTGACCGACGAGGAAGACGATGAAAATGTATAAAAACATATTTTGTTTTCAAAAGTTTTGTTTTTTAGATGTAGTTTAATTTCTGCTATCATTTCTGTGATTTAAAAGTTTGTTTTTAAACAATTATAATAAAGTTGTGTGTTGATCATCATTACCACTATCTTATTTATTTTGTTGAATTTGGTTGTACCATAAATAAGGCCTCCTTAAAAATAATTAAAAAAAAATAATAATAATTATAAAAACTATTTTATAAAAACTAGATTTTGCAATCGTGATTACTTGTTATCTGTATATTCCAGCGGTTTTCTGGAAAACAGGATCAGAATGATCCAGATAAAAGTAATCTCGATCCCAAAATATAGGATCCCAAAATTCGGTTCACTTTGATCCAGATTAAAAGTTTTGGAAAACCAACCCCCTGTTAATTAGTCGCTTTCGCAATACAGAGACGCACACACATGTGTAAACACACACTGCACTGCACAGCACAGCACACACATGAGTGTTACATGAAAACTCACCACACACCAGCCATATAGACGCAGACAGCAGTATGTGAAGGAGAGCCATTGCGATTCTTGAAACGTACAGCGACCCCCTTAGTTCGTATACATCAAACTGTCAACAGGGCCCGAGGCGATGCTGCTATGCTTTTATATTTCTTGTGTCCTCCAGCCAAGTGTTCCTTGTTTACTGCTGCTTCGCTGGTTTCTTCTGCGTGGGGAACCAGCACGGCCAGGTTCATCTGATATTCTCCTTGAGCAGTCGGCGTGGATAATTATAGAGCCGGCAGTATCCTGTGTCCCAAATTTTTTTAAGACGTTTATAGAACGCTCTCCAAACTCTGGAACAAGGAGGTCGTGTCGTGTTCTTCAATGCAAAACTCCGCACCAGCTCTTTGACGTAGACAATATATTAATGCCAACTCGTTATAAAGGTGTTTTTTTGTTTAATTAAGGCTTGGTGCTGTATCAGGATAATTATATATATATGCATGTATGTATGTGACCATTTATAATATCTCTATCGAGCTACAAACAAAATGACTTGGATAATAACTGTGCTTGTAGTCTAATATGATACGTTGTTATATAATACGGTCAATTATTACGAGTTCGGTCTCTTATTGCTTCTGATAAATAATATAAAGTCGTTATTTCATAGAACAGCCGTCCTGCTCCGTCTTCCTGCGCCTTAACAACGAACTAACAAAATAGTGTGGTTCAATTTTGCCTCGGCAGTTTGTATGCAGCACGTAAATTAAATCCAGTAACTAAACCGTGAAGTTGCAGAAAGCGATTACAAATAAGCGGTATAGCGATACAGTCAGTGCTTGTCCAGATATCTCTTGCAGAGGTGGAGCGATGCAATTGTCACTCGTTGGCTTTTACGAAATAATTCTACAGAACTGCAAAAATGCAAAATTCCACGGCAAAAAAAAAATGATTAAGACCCCAGACAGAGACAAGAAGACACTGCAGCGAGTGACCGCGATGAAATTCAAAGCGTCCTGGCTGGTGGTCGGGACGGTGCGCTGTCAAATTTGATTCCGTGTCTGGTGACCGAGTTGCCTCCACAGAGAGTTCGTCCACAATGACACATTAAAAAGACTTCTTTGTATGATTACCTCGACCAAAATAAAGCGGCTCTTCACCTCGGACAGGAAGTATGCCAGGTACTGTGTTCAAGGCTGACAGCGGCTCGACCAAATCAGCTGGCTGTGCAGTAGTTCTTCTTTCGGTAACGTTTGAAATATATTAAAACGTAAACGTAAACGAATCGGCAAATCCAATACGAATCGATTAAGCTGAAAATCCATCTGTGAGCATTGCCGAGCTTTGCAGTGACGTGGTGCGGATATGTATAATATTAACGCTACACCGTTTAAATGCGTTTGTTTTGTTTAGTGATATATATATATATTTTTAAACAGGTTAATTTTACTCGTGCAGAGCCCATCCTTCAAAACGTAACTGCAGCCGGCATGTTGTTGTGAAGCAATGAGAGACAGATTGAACTGAACACGCAGGTGCAAAGACAGACGCACCGGCAAATATAATTAACACATCTCTTCTTCTTCTTCTTCTTCTTCTTCTTCTTCTTCTTCTTCTTCTTCTTCTTCTTCTTCTTCTTCTTCTTCTTCAGTACTAAGAAGTTCCATCCATGTTTTGTTGTTTTTTTCCGTCAGCAATACCTGCTAAGGCACAGCAGTTACTGTTGTGTGTTCCCGAACGATGAATGGAGTAGAGAGGAGGGAAGAAGAGGAGGAGGAGGAGGAGGAGGAGGAGGAGGAGGAGGGGGGAGGGGGGGGGGGGGGGTGGGGGGGGTGTGATGCATGCACCTTGTGCTAAGTACGTGCATTCACACTGGAGGAAGAGGAAATTTTTCGGAGCGTGACGGCTTGCATTTTTCTAGCTTTTTGCCAGGCCTTTCTTTAACTGTTTATGTATGAATTTGTCGGGGGGGGGAGGGGGACAAAAAAAAAAAAAAACGGTACCATAAAGAATTAGACAAATACATACTTAAACAGAGATGGTGTGTGAGTGTGTGTGTGTGCCCTTAACCCAACCGGCAATCCAGTCGTACTGTGAGATATATATATATATATAATTTTGAAACTGCTGCTTTGCTTAATAAATAAGCCTTCCTAGCTACAGACTTTGCTCAATACACCTGGGTCCACGGTTGGCGTGTGTTGACAGTGTGATGCAGCCTACTGTTATGGAGTTATTATATGCAACAGCCGTGTCTACAGAACGAGGAAGCGAGCGTTTCTAGAGCAACGGGTTAAAATCTGACCTGCATCGCTCCTCCTAACGGCCAGTTACCTATTTCAACACACACACACACATAGTGCTCTCTCTCTCTCTCTCTCTCTCTCTCTCTCTCTCTCTCTCTCTCTCTCTCTCTCTCTCTCTCGATTATAGTTCAGTATAGGGTGTAATGTTTTTATTGTCCAGCAGGTGACATGGGCTGATAAACAATACAGTTGTAATGCTTTGCGTGCCCAGTAGGTGGCTATGTAGGTCTGCAGTTATCCCGCATGTTGACTGTACAGGAAATTCCGTTGCTTCTTAAGAATGTGCGACCACACCGACTTGTTTAATCTTCTCGTGAAATAAGCTGCTGTCAAGCCACGAAACTGATTTTTTAAAATGTATTTAAAACTGTATTTATTTTTTTGCACAGGTTGCTTCGGCTCTAGCGCCACCTGTGGGCCGGGGACTGTTTTTCCTTACCGCGCTGCAACGGAACCTGTGTGCCAGGCGCCCGGTCCACTCAAACAGGCACCCACAGGTTCAATAATTCACCTGCAATTCAAAATTTTCCAATCTTTGCAGTTCCTGAGTTAATTAGGTCAGCAAAACACACAGCCCGTATTATTTATCGGCAACTTTGTACTGCCCTTATTCTCCTCCGATCCCACAAGCAAGCCAATCGCCTCTTTAAACCCAGAAACAGTGAAGGATGGTGGCCAGCCTTGCAGATGCCTGACCAGCATGGATCACTGCAAGGATCACTTTCCATAATCGACAGGCGCTCCAGAGCTAACGCAGCGCTTCCAATGAAGTCCCCTGCAACTTCACACAGCCAGGAACCTACACTCCCCTGACCAATTGAGTCACCCCACACACCACAGGGTCATGCCGTTACTAGGTGAGCCAACCAGAGGGCGGGGATTAATGTGTTTGTGATGTAAGAGTCGAATCGGATACAGAGCATTTATAATAGTCTTCATATCTCTAGTTGTAATGTCTTAGGAAGTTTTATGTCCAGAACACAAGCTGCCAAAGCAACAGAGCAGCCAGCACACTAAAGTGGTGGATTCAGAGTCCAACCACTAGAGATCCTAGCTCCGCCTGTCCGCCTCTGTACATCACTCACTCGGCCCTTTCTTAAAGTAATTGTATTTATTTTTTATTTTTCTAACTTATTTTTTTAATTATGTCTCAATCCTAAAATTCTAGGTGATGCAAAACTTTTTGGTCCTGCAGGCGCGGGTATAGCAATGAAGAGAACTCTGGATCAATGAATGCTGAGTTTGTGAATCAGTGGCAAGGCTGACATGAAATATCTAACAACCTCCCCCCCCCCAGCCCCCACTGCACAGATAAGCACTGCTAGCTGCTAATGGGCGATCTTGTTCATCACACTGAGAGCTCCAGCTACGAATCCACGGCCGCTGCGAGGGATCGTGTTGCAGGCGTATTGGTCTCTCGTGAATATTTTGTTTTCAGACAGAAAAGTGTTTCTCTTCCTTGCTGTTTGTTTGAAGAGGAGCTGTTGCAAACCGGATTAGGATCGACGTGCAAGAGGAGGAAAGAAGACACTGATTGGATCGATAGCTCATGCAGACTGTTATCTTACCTATCGATAATTGCAGTTTCCCATCCTTTTCCCAGACCTCCACTGTATGTATTGTGGGGTACTACTGCCACATAGACAGTGCAATGTTATCTGGTCTGGATACTACTGCCACATAGGCAGTGCAATGTTATCTGGATGCTTTTAAAATGTCCTAAACCTTTAGGTACTGTTTTAAGGACAGTTATTATTATTATTATTATTATTATTATTTATTATTATTATTATTATTATTATTATTATTATTATTATTATTAATTTGGCAGACATATTTATCGCGTTACAGGGCAGTACATCCCAATGCAAGGTGAGTTTTTAAATACAGTGTAGTTTAGGATAAGTGCAAATAAAATACTATATGAACTAGGATGCAGCAAGTCAGAATCACAACAAGTTATATCTATGACATGTTAGCAGTGCAATAGTGCAAGGATAGTGCATCAAGAGAGGAGACAGTTTTTCTGAGGTCAGGCGAGTCCAGTGCAGAGCAGGAGGGGCAAATCAAGAGATCTACAAGCGCAGAGCACACTAAACGGGGGGGGGGGGGGGGTCTTGAGGAGGCGGTGGAAGACAGTTTGAGACTGAGCAGTCCTGAAGTCTTCCTGTAGCTGGTTCCACCACAGAGGGGCTGGGGAAGAGAAGGAGCAAGCATGGGAGGATGAAGAGTGGAGGAGAGGCATGACCAGAACCAGCAGAGGAGTGGAGAGGGAGGGGGTGTGGGGAAACATGAGAGATTGGGAGGTAGGAGGCAGAAGTGAAGAGAGTGGTAGGCAAGAACAAGGGTCTTGAATTGAATGTGAGCAGAGATAGGTAGCCAGTGGAGGGTGCGAAGCAGAGGGGTAGCGAGGCTGGGAAAATACAAGACGAGCAGCAGAATTGAAAATGAGTAGAAGGGGGTTAATAGCGGAAGCAGCGGGACCAGTAGTGCAATCTGGAGCGCTCGGACCAGGAGTTGAGTGAATAAGCAGTGAGACCAGGACAGATTGGGTAGATGTTGCTAAGAAAGAAGCAGCAAGTGTGTGTCAGGGAAGAGGTGGTCTTCAACAGAGGGGGGGTGGCATGTTAAAGGGAATCGCTCATAAAATATGAGTAAGAAAAAAAAGCCCTAATAGAAGAAGCAGTTTTCTTTTGTGATCAGTGTTTCGCTTTGCTGTCTTTCACTCCCGAATGATGCAGATTGAAGACTTATTTATCAGCTTTTAAATTGCATATTCTTTTGTATCTTTCACTTTAAAAAAAAAAAAAAAAGTTCAGAACTTCAGTGTTACAAAAACACAGCCATCCCTCCCTTACTGGCTCAGTTTCTACTCATTAGGAGACAAAGAGAAGCGGGTTAGGCAGGATTCACCGGACCTGTCCTCCACAGTGGCAAATGCATGTCTTCATTTTCATTCTTAAAGATTAACTTCAGTGCCAGATGAATGGAAGACAATCCCCTAGCTGTTAGTCTGCAGGGATAATCGTTTTGTAATTAACTCTGAAGCAGAGGCCAGCATCTTCCAGATTGCCCTCCTAGATTTAATTTGAATGATTTGCAATTAACAATATGCACCCTTTTATAGCCCTGTTGACATTTTCCATCATTTCCAAGGATTTTGGAGAAAGGTAAAGTTTGACTGTCTCCATGGTCTGCAATCTGGGATGTAAATATTACTTTGAAATAGTAATAGAACTAATGGTTCCAGAAAGTGAAAATCTGATTACTTTAAAAAAAAAAGGAATATCTTATTGCACATCGGGTTTTAGAGGTTATCAATGAATTAACAGATAAATAGAAGAGATGGCATTGATTCAATGGAACCCTGTGGGTGTTGCAGTGATCTGCGCTAGTGTTGCCCTCACTGTGCGCCACTTCTTCACTGTAATTACTTTTAAAAAGTAATCCGATTACTTGAAGGGATTACTTTAAGAACCCTTTTTCTAACAGACAATGTTTCAAACTATTTTAGCAAGAAACAAACATTATCGGAGGCAGAGCCATTTCGTAATCGTTTCTTAACAATTTGTACTAAGAATAGATGCATGGTGTCTGCAGCTGTAAAGCACGCACCAGTCTTTCATATCACATTTCTAGCATCTCAATTACTGTTGGAGACTCAGCCATTGGGCAGTGAGCCATTCCCCAAGGCTTCCATTAAAGACTATGCAAATTCCTTGCTGTTACTGGGAGATACGGAAATCGAGATGCTAATAATAGCCTGCCATCTGCATAGCAGGTTGCAATGCCCAACAATGCAGCTCAATTTCACACTGATGGGTCGATGTTCACTACATTCTTCCACAGCTTTGCCTTCTGTGCACCGTCCTTATAAGCGACAGGGAACAAAAAGAAAAAAACCAAAATGTGTGCTAAAAGCGACAGAAGAAAATTATAAGCGACTGTCTGCACGGGGAAGCCCAATTCCGCTTGTTTTAAGCGGAACTTGCAACCCTGGATGTGAGGCACACTTGCCACCCAGTGGCGTTTTTAAGTATTGCAACTTTACAGAATAATATAGCGTCAGGCCCTATTTACAAAGCTTTAAAGACTGGTTATCTAGTGAAATATCCCAGTTTATCAAATATCGTTTGGCATTCATGAAACTGTTCTAAAAGTTGAATCAATGACAATTTGAGGACATTTTCTTCTTTTCATTCTGTTTTTATTCTTTTGAAGTATTCTTTTAACGTTTACTCGTGAATTAATTAGATGTGTTTTATATATATTAGCTCAAAGAGCCAGCTGCCCAACGTTTCGTATGTTGTGCATATAATAATAATAAATAATAATAATAATAATAATAATAATAATAATAATAATAATAATAATAATAATCAAACAAGCGTATTGCGTTGTGTGCAAATAAAGAACAGAAATGTAAGCCTTGCCTTGGTAAAGTCCATTTAAATACTGTGCCTTTAAAAAATGTCGTTCTTGCTTCTGATTGGGCGCTGCTTGCCAACGCTTTCTCCGCCCTCTGAAGGTTATGATTGGCCAAGATAACGCATCTGTCTTCGGCAGTCCCATTCTGATTGGGTAGTAAAGAGGCACGTCGGTAATTTTCTCCACTTACTCCTGCTGTGATTGGCTATCTGCAGCCTGTGCTGTACACAGGTCCGCCAGTTAACCCAACGTGCTTGCGGGAGTAATGACGCAATCCTGAGAGGTAAGGGGGAAATGATTTCTCTAAAACAAGCAAAACAAGAAAATAAAATGTGTTGTCTTACTGTTTGTATTTGCAATGTTTATGGAAAACCGCATTTATTAACATTTGCAACCTAAACATAAATTCACTGTTTATATTAAACGGCAATGTTGTTTAAAAAGCAAACGCATTTAATAGCTGTGCAATAGGGCAATAGGGCAGCAATGTTACGTTTCTGCTTCCTTCACTGCATTGTTATAAGCGGCGCACACCCAGTTATACTGTGTCACTAATCTGAGTCCAGGTGCATTTGTTACAAACGGTAATTCCTGCTTAGGGTAACGAAAAGGAAGTGATGCTATGTGTATATAAAAAGAAAGCATGACATTATATGTGAATAACAGTGTGCAGGGCAGTACAGGGTTACAATGCAAGCGCAATATTTCAACACAGTATAGGAGATTAAAGTGGGATCTCGATTAGCCGGTCACAAAAGGACTAAACATTACAGAGATGGAAATAAGACTCCCGTTGCGATTATTAATTTGGACCATTACTGGTGTGTTTTTCCCCCCTTATGAGTTTAATAAGACACACCGGAGCTTGTTACCTACAGTGGGACTAATCAAGCTCGTAGTAAAACCTGGGACGGGTGAAACCTCTATGCAGCGGGAGTGATTTCCACCCCTGCGTTAATACAGATATAGACAGTGTCCCCCAAAACCACTAGAGCTTATTTTAATATACTGTAAAGCAGTGTTTTAGAATTTTAATAAGCGTTTGTTTTAAAAATTAAATGCTGTACAAAATGACAACAGCGTTTCAAAGCGTTATCGTTGTGTTAGTGTACTCCTGTCGTTCAGAGATGTATATGGTGGGTGTTCAGTGCAGATAAGTCGGTAGGATGTCAGTTTGTGGTTTTGTGATAAAAGCTGAGCGCACCTTTATCAAGAGGCAGACACCCAGACATCTGCTGTACAGCCCATTAAAGAGCCATATACAGCTATGGCCAAAAGTTTTGCATCACCCTATAGAATGAACACATTTTGCTTCATAAAGTCGAGTGAATCGTGCTGAATAATGTTACCTACTAGTTAACATATTGAATTACACACAGCTTTGTAGCTTTGCAGCTATAGGCCTACTAAATAAAAACTGACACATTGAAAAGTTTCAAATTGAAATAGTCCTCAACTACTGTTTTAGCTTCCAGTAGATGGCTCATAGATGCAGATATATAGTGCTTTTAATATAATAAAACAACGTGATACCAAGGTAAGACCATAGCTGCTGTCTGTTTCCTTTTTCACGGTCATCATCCCGTCACAGGTGAATACCGTGCCATTGCTGTGCTGTTGAGTGCTTGGTCTCTGCGCAGGGCTGCCTGGGAGAGTGGGATGGAGAAGACGGTGGCTGTTATTGGAGGGGGGATCGGTGGTCTGTCTGCCTGTTACCACCTCACCAAAAGCTCTCAAGTTTTTAAGGTACCGTGTTTTTACAGAACACACCACAGTCGATTTTTATAATGGGATTGCCGTGTAGAGAAAATCCAAATGTATTTTTTGTTTGTTTGTTTGTTTTTCACAATGTAAAAACAACTTAACAACAAAATATTTTAAGAGAATTTCGAATTATTTAAGATCCAAGGGTCCCACAGATAAAAAAAAATGATACCAGCTTTCTTATTTGTGCAACGAGGCGCACGAAACGGGGTTTAAAATGGACCGACAGCTTGGAGGATCCGATCCAGAGTGTCAGTTTCGCTCTCAAATGTATTCGAGAAGAAGCCGTTTGCACAGCCGTTTGATTCCTTGAAGAAGGTTAAAATTACAAGGCGAGCTGAGACGAGTGCTCATGCTCTCTGTGTAACCAAGCTTCAGTAGAAAGGAGAGGCAGTTATTTAGTTTGCTTTCCAGGTCATGTTGCTGGAGTCTAGCAGCAGGCTGGGAGGATGGCTGCACTCCACGCGCAGAGAAGACGGAGCTGTCTTTGAACACGGCCCTCGAGGGATTCGCCCCGCGGGCGATGTGGGAAAGAGCACCCTAAAAATGGTAACTGCCCTGAGGCATTTACAAGCACATAAACTCCAGACTCACCCGTCTGGACTGCACTTGTCAATCTGTTGATCCGCCCCTCCTGCTCTACTCTGGACTTGCCTGCCCTCAGCACAACGGTCCTGGATCCTCAGCTGATGCACTATCCTTGCACTATTGCACTACTAATATGTCACTGTAGATATCAGTCGCTGTAATCCTTACTTGTTGCATCCTAGTTGGTACGGTATTTTAGAGGTATTGTTTGCACTTACTGTAAACTACACTGTGTTTAAATATTAAGCTTGCTTTGTAACACCTGTACCAGATACATTATAATAAATATTGGTACAATCTAAGAGAAACAAACTCTGTTGCATTGATAACATAACTGTGCAGACTGTTGGTTAGCAGCACTTCTGTATTCCTTTTGTAGGATGCTTCACACCTGTAATCATGCAGTTTTGATTCTTCTAGCTACTTTCTGTCTAATGGGTTAGAGTTAGAAATGTCTACTTTTAAAAGTTTGACTTTATTGTAACTGTAACCCCCTCCCTCACCCTTATCCTCCAGGTGTCTGAACTGGGATTAGAGAATGAGGTCCTGCCAGTCACTTCGGATAACATCGCCTCCAAGAATCGATTCCTTTACGTGGGGGGAAAGCTGCACAAGATGCCCAGTGGTGCTGTGTAAGGTTTCACTTGAAGTTCCTTGTGTATCATTTCTTGTATTTTGACTTCTCTCCGTGGGGAATCGCCCTGTAATGTTTTTCCCGTTGGTCATTGTCCTCGCCCTCACAGTGGAGCCCTGCGTAAAGTCCCTCCCTTCAGCAGGGCCCTCATCAGCAGCGTGGCGCGAGAGCTGCTGGTCAAACGAGGCACCCAGGAGGACGAGAGCGTGCACAGGTTCGTGGAGAGGCGTTTGGGGAAAGAGGTAAAACCGCTGAAGCAAGTCAGTATGTGTATTAGTGTGATCTCGATTCGCCGGTCACAAAAGGAGTAAACATTACAGGGATGGAAATAAGACTCCCATTGCATAGCAGTTTGATCCATTCCTGTTTTGTTTGTTTTTTTTAATTTAATTTTATTGAGTTTAATAAGACACACCTGTGCTTGTTACCTGTACACTAGTAACGTGCAATAGAAAATAAGATGCTAAGAAGTTAAGAGTTACAACAATGTAGAGCAGCAGCCGCGCAATCTCTAATGGGCGTGCTGGTCAGAGTTTTGTTTTAGCATTGCTGGTGTCCAGTGGCAGTGTTTCTGATATGCGTGGCCATTTCATGGTCTCCTCTCCTCAGCTGGCGGACGTTGTGATCGACAGCCTGTGCCGGGGCGTGTACGCGGGGGACTGCCGGAAGCTCAGCATGCGCTCCTGTTTCCCGCCGCTGTTCCGGGCGGAGCGGGACTACGGCTCCATCGTGCTGGGAATGGTGTTCGGAAAAACAGGTGGGAGAAGCTGCTGTGCTTTCAGGCTTGTCCACTGTGTTTTAGTCGCTCTTTAAAATCTCTTCTAGTCTGTATACGGGGAACAGATGGAAGACACAAACGCATGATAGTGTCGTGTGGCAGGTGCTCCCCCCCCCCCAATTTTAAAGCAATAGGGGTCAGAGGGGTCGAATTTGAAAAACCATGTATATATTTATTATGTGTCGACCGATTTCTATTTAATTCATGCAGGAATGGGTTAAAGTCTCTTGATCCCATGTTGTGTCTCCGTGTGTGTGTGTGTGTGGTTCCAGAGAAGGTGGCGGGGCTGGACAGCAGGCTGGCGCAGAAGTCTCGGGAGGAAGGCTGGGCTCAGTGGTCGCTGAGGCAGGGCATGCAGGCTCTCCCTGAGGCTCTGGAGGATTGGCTGAGGAGGACAGGGAGGGTGGAGATCCTGCAAGAGACAGAGGTGCAGCGCCTGGAAAGGACAGCAGGGGGCAGCGCCTGGGAGGTCAGTGCACAGGGGCCAAAGCTTCAACTAGGTCTGTACTCACTTTAAACCCGCCCCAGTACGATTCTCCCTGGAAGGAAGGAAGTAAGTGTGTGTGTGTGTGTGTGTGTAAAAACAGGTTTCAGACTCAGATCAGCATTAATCTTGAATACCTTATCTAAGGGAATGTTGGATACTCCCAACTGCTAATCCAGACAAATGTTTCAACCTTTTGTTTAGAGACAGTGGTTTACAGACTTGATTTAGTGTTTATATTCCTCTTCATATTAACTTTGTGTGTGTTTGTGTGTCATATATAATTTTTATTTATTTATTTTTTAAATACAGTAACCATGGCGTTTTTAGGGTTTTTATTTGTTTCATCTTCTACCTCTTTAAACCTGTGCAAACATAAATAAATACTGCGTTTTTCCTTGTAGATTAAACTACAGGACGGCAGCATTAAGGCAGATCACATTATATCTGCCGTGCCAGCTAAAGGTAACTACGAGTTGGGATTTCTGGGTAACATCTTAACAAATTGAATGAAAGATCAAGTTTGTTACCTAATACTGAAAACCACCAGATTCACTGGTACTGCTGTGGATAAGGGTAAGGGTATACGGTTCACCGACCTGCTTTGAGTCTGGTGACATGTGGAATTAGAGGTATTGTAACATAAATATCTTTTGATCTTTTCAATGAAAAATTACAATGAACTGAATAAGATTTGAATAGATGAATACATTTTGTTGGATTTATTTTACAAGATTACTTATTCCCAAGAAAACAGTACAATGGGGTTATGAGGCAGGGTACTGTACAGCTATGGTCCAAAAGTTTTAGAGCACCTAGAATTTTTGCATTGAGACGTAAATTGCAAGTCATAACAGTTGTATTTCCTGTAACGTTAGCATACTATGTAATTCAGTATGTTAACACAATATTACTTGACAGGTTTTGTTTGACTTTACAAAGCAAAATGAGTTGATTATACAGTATGATGCAAAACTTTTGTGCACAGCTGTATAGAGAACAAGCTCAGGTGTGTCTTATTAAACTTGCACAGTAAAACCACAAATGGATCAAACTGCTGGTGCAAAACTTTTGGCCGTAGCTGTAAATGAACACTAATGCATAAACAGTCCACAGACGTTTGGCATCCTATAACCAAATTCCTGTGTCCTCTGTTCAGCCTTGAGCTCAGTACTGCCCCCTGGTGCCGGCCCCCTCTCGGAGCAGCTGCGGAGGATCACGTCTGTCACTGTGGCCGTGGTCAACCTGGAGTACGAAGGGTTAATCCTGCCAGTCGAGGTGGGTGTGGCTAGTCCAGGCTGCTGTTCTTATGATGACCTCCTCTGTTCTTGCAGGGGCTTGGTCACCATGCTGCGTGGGATAAATCAGGGGGTGATCATTGATAAAATGTGTGAGTGATTTTAACAGGTAGGGGTGAAAACAGCTTCAAGTTAAAGATTACAGCTCATTTGTTTGTTAAACCTGTTTAATTTCACTCTGCCAGACATAAGAAGATGCACATATAACTAACATGGGAGTTTTGAATAATTTCTCTTGTGTTTTAGGGTTTTGGACACCTGGTGCCGTCCTCCGAGAGCAGGGGCATGTTGGGGATCGTGTACGATTCAGTCGCGTTCCCCCAACACGACAGGAAAGACGGCCAGAGCACCAGACTAACAGTAAGAGAACTGTGACTCGCAGCTTTGCAAAGACTCTCTCTAGTGATCTGTATCCAGCCATCAGTTCAAAGTTTTCCTTATTTTGTAGAAGCCTGCATCCCAACACCACCCGCAACTGACTGGTTATTGAAAGAAGCCAGAAAAGGGGCTGGGGAAAAATTCACCCATCAGGGTGAAACGACCCAGGAAGCGCAAGACAGCCCAAACGCATGGCTTGCAAACAGAGTATTACTATAACCTAGAGTACTTCAAGATATAATGATTTAAAATTTAAATACAGATTTTTTTTTTTTTTTTTAACTGCACACGAGACCTACAGTTGTGGCCAATAGTTTTGCTTCATCTAAAATTTTAGGACATATGTGAACATAATTTAGATATTTTATTTAACATGTAATCAGAGAATGAAATTATATCACAAAAGTCTACCAGAAGCTGTAATAGTAGTACATAATTCATGCATAATCTGTTTTTAATGCCCAGTTTTTTTGTTTTGTTGTGTTAAGTATATGGGAAAACTACAAAGCGGTATGCAATTCAATATGTGAACATCACATTATTCAGCAGGTGTCATTCGACTTTATGAAGCAGAATCGGCTCATTCTATGTGTGTTGAAGCAAGTCAGCCGTGCAAGTGCATGACCGGTCCATTCAGCTGTATGTAATGAACGGAAATTCACGGCAGAGAGAACTTGCGGATCTGTTTAGTTAACTGCAATCACTTTAAGTTTTGACTGCAGTCCTGTCGCAGGTGATGATGGGCGGAGCCTGGTTCTCTGAGGTGTTTGGCGATCCTGAGGAGGTGAAGGAGGAGCAGCTCTTGCAGACGGCAGCCCAGGCAGTCCGGACTCATTTGGGCGTTGATGCAGAACCGATCTGGAGCAATGTCAGTTTACAGAAGGTAGGATCCGTCAAAAGCCTCTCCTGTTACAGCCTATGTTGTGCTAGTTCTATTAGGGTCCTTTATTTTTTTTAAACTCAGGTTTCCTACCTGAATAAATTAATCATACAAATGGAAATCATTAATTTGTTACTGAAGTCAAACATGATATTTATAGATTTTATCACTCAAAATGCATGCAACAGTATGAAAACTATTCAAGAACAGTTCATGAATACGTTCTTTAGTTAGAATTTTCTTTGCACTCGTTAATAAAACTGTGGCTCTTGTACATTAACTAAATGCTATTGAAATGTGAAATGTGTTTTTTTTGGGTGTTTTGCTGCATACTGATGTTTAAAATGCGTCAATGTTTTCCAGGACTGCATACCTCAATACACTGTAGGACACTGGGAATGTATTGGTAAGAAACGTTTCATCTTTTGTAACTCGATACTTCATCACATGGTCTAAACCTCTATCAGAGACCACGGTGCACGGCCAAATGAACTACCGCGATGCTTA
Source organism: Polyodon spathula (assembly GCF_017654505.1). Classification (NCBI taxonomy): domain Eukaryota; kingdom Metazoa; phylum Chordata; class Actinopteri; order Acipenseriformes; family Polyodontidae; genus Polyodon; species Polyodon spathula. Next base: position 19,683,688 of record NC_054557.1, on the reverse strand, counting down.
TCGTCCACCACAGTTCTTAGATGTTTAATAAATGAGTCTTATAGTAGCTGTCTGATCTCAAGTTGGGTCTGAAAGATTCAGTATTGATTAACATGGCTAGGTAACCCATTCCATACCCCCCACCACTGTGCAGCTATTCAGTTTATAGTGTGGTTATAGAAAGGGGCTTGTTACCAGGAGGTTGCCGGTTCAATCCCAGCCAGTGACACGCTGTGTGTGACCCTGAGCAAGTCACTTAACCTCCTTGTGCTCCGTCCTTCGGCTGAGACGTAAAACAAATGAGGTGACTCAGCAGCAGCAGCTGTGATGCGTAGTTCACCGCCCTAGTCTGCAAGTTGCTTTGGATAAAAGCGTCTGCTAAAATGACAATTACCTCTGCATACCCAGTATACTTCTAAAAACGCACTGAACGTTTTAACGAGTGTAAGCATTCTCTTTGCTTCCGTGACAGAAAAAATCAGGCAATATCTCAGACAGCACAGCCTGCCTCTCAGCCTCGTGGGGTCCTCGTACCAGGGCGTGTCTGTGAACGATGTCATCTTCAGCAGCAAGAGAACGGTGGAGAGGCTTCTGGGAAAAGAGCATCCGCACCTTGACACCTTAGGGTGGGGGAGGGGTCTGTTCACACCATCTAAATAACGCTTTGATCTTTAACTGCCTCCTGGGGGCTAGGTGTCACTGTGGGGTTACTCACTCGCCTTGTTCACACATTTAGGTTTGAATGCGGCTCGTGAATCGAGTTTGGTCATCTTACAGTTTAAACCAAGCCCCCAAAGGAATTTAGTGTTAGCCACGACGCAACAGTCAAGGGGGTTGAGCAAGAGTGAGGTCCGTGCACAGCTCTGAGGGGAAAGCTGGCTTGGTGCAGGGTCAACAATCTACAGCAAAGCAGAATTTATTGTTGTTGCTTGTTTTTAAAGTGAAAAATGATCTGGTGATTATATTTTGAATAACACTATTGTAAATGTGATGTGCAAGATAAATTACGCAGTGAAGAAATAATAAAACTGTTCTAACTGTTTTCATTTGACTGCTGTCCATGTACTAGGATACAATTTCAGGAGGACGATCAGAAGAGATTTCACGGAGTACAGGTTCTCTGTGAATTCTCTGGTGTGTTTTCAGGTTTCCTGAATCCTTGAAACTCTTCCCACAGTCAGAGCAGCAATATGGTTTCTCTCCTGTGTGAATTCTCTGGTGTGTTTTAAGGCTGCCTGAGTGACTGAAACACTTCCCACAGTCAGAGCAGCGATACGGTTTCTCTCCTGTGTGAATTCGCTGGTGCATTACAAGGTTGCCTGAGTGACTGAAACTCTTCCCACAGTCAGAACAGCGATGTGGTTTCTCTCCTGTGTGAATTCGTTGATGTGTGTTCAGATTTCCTAACCAAGTGAAACTCTTCCCACAGTCAGAGCAGTGATATGGTTTCTCTCCTGTGTGAATTCGTTGGTGTAAAACAAGGCTGCTTGAGTGTTTGAAACTCTTCTCACACTCAGAGCAGCAATACGGTTTCACTCCTATGTGGATTTGCTGGTGTGTGTTCAGGTTTCCTAATTGAGTGAAACTCTTCCCACAGTCAGAGCAGCAATACGGTTTCTCTCCTGTATGAATTTGTTGGTGTGTGTTCAGGTTTCCTAACAAAGTGAAACTCTTCCCACAGTCAGAGCAGCGATAGGGTTTCTCTCCTGTGTGAATTCGCTGGTGTATTTTGAGGTTTCCTAACTGAGTGAAACTCTTCCCACAGTCAGAGCAGCAATACGGTTTCTCTTCTGAGTGAATTCGTTGGTGTATTTTCAGGTTTCCTAACACAGTGAAAGTCTTCCCACAGTCAGAGCAGCGATATGGTTTTTCTCCTGTGTGAATTCGCTGGTGTAAAACAAGGCTGCTTGATTGCCTGAAATTAATCCCACAGTCAGAGCAGTGATACGGTTTCTCTCCTGTGTGAATTCGTTGGTGTGTTTTAAGACTGCTTGAGTGACTGAAACTCTTCCCACAGTCAGAGCACTGATACGGTTTCTCTCCTGTGTGAATTCGTTGGTGTGTTTTCAGGTTTCTTGAATTATCGAAACATTTCCCACAGTCAGAGCAGAGATACGGTTTCTCTCCTGTGTGACATTGCTTGTGTAAAGCAAGGCTGTATGAGTGACGGAAACTCTTCCCACAGTCAGAGCAGTGATACGGTTTCTCTCCCGAGTGAATTCGTTGGTGTGTTTTCAGGTTTCTTGAATTATTGAAACATTTCCCACAGTCAGAGCAGAGATACGGTTTCTTTCCTGTGTGACATTGCTTGTGTAAAACAAGGCTGCTTGAGTGACTGAAACTCTTCCCACAGTCAGAGCAGTGATACGGTTTCTCTCCTGTGTGGCGTCGCTTGTGTAAAACAAGGCTGCTTGAGTGACTGAAACTCTTCCCACAGTCAGAGCAGCGATACGGTTTCTCTCCTGTGTGAATTCGCTGGTGTATTACAAGGTTACCTGACTGAGCGAAACTCTTCCCACAGTCAGCGCAGTGATATCGTTTCTCTCCTTTGTGAATTCGCTGGTGTGTCTTAAAACACCCGAACCGGGTGAAACTTTTCCCAATCTCAGGATATTCTCCACCGCCCATCCTCGCTTCAGCTGCTGGACTGACACCTGGAAAATATGAACAGGAAAGAAAGTAAGAGGCACTGCTTGTAGGCTTAGGGCATGTTGCTGGCTGGTGGAGTGGATTAACGCATGTGGATTTCAGCTGTGGGGGCTTGCACTGGGGTACACCAGCTTAAAAAGGTAGTTAAACTTAAAGCCTTTGTGTAAAAGCAAAAACAAATAAATAAATAAATAAAACAGCCCCCCGCAGAGCCATGGCAACATGATATTTATATGTTGGGATTTCCTGCGGATGAGATGTTAAATCAATGTCATATTGTAAGTGATTCTGCATATAAGGCGCAGTTCACAGCCTACCTCTAAAGTGCTTTGTGGTCCACTATGAAAGGCGCTATAGAAAAAGATATTATTGCATTATGTTGAGTTCACCAGTAGTAGAGGACACTGCAGTCCAGAGCTGCTGCGTGCCTGCTGTTTTCACCCACTAAATTAAAAAATAGGCATAGCAAGTTGATGCTGCACAGTTTGTCTTCCACTAACAACTACATCTCCCAGAATACAATGTTATCAGTTACTAGGAAACTGTACACAAGAAAAAACAAACATTACTCAACCTCTGGCTAGCCCTGTTGTCTATTCACTCAATCACAGTAAGAACTGGAAATTCAAAGCTACACAAGCTGAAGAGTAAACAGCCCAGTAGAAACACTGTCAGGGACAACAGCTGAAAAAAAAAAAAAAAGAACCTTGTAAAACATACACGTGGTTGTACAGTAGTTCAAAGTAACTGCAGTTAAAATAAAAGGCTCTTTTTTTAGTGCCTACCCCAATACCATTAAAGATTATAGAGCATTTATAGAGTTTACCCATGACTTATAGGCAATGTTGCATTTTACCCCCTGAAAATACATTTTACTCTATTAAAACTAGAGGTTACTCCCAGATCCAAAACCTTATCTGGAGCGCTGAGTGGACATATAGGTTAGTCCTATCTTGAACTGGTTGGAGTGGTACAGGAAAACAAATACCAAGTTATCTAACCCATGTGCACCATCCCTCTCAACCACTGTGGATACCAAACAAGGTCACAGCTACTGGGAGTCACGCACCTGCTAGTCTGCATTCTGAATATGATGCACCTGGCTCTCTCAGGCAGATTCTCTCCAGCACCACGCTACACTCCCGCAGGCGTACAGGCTCCAGCTCTGGGATGTTTGGTTTTAAGTCCTCCGATTCATCCTTCCCTGGTTCCAGGAGATCAAACTCTACTTCTGGGGGCTCCTGTTTAATACAGACAGTTTCCAGCACCTCCTCTTCTTTCACAGGAAGGGGTTCTTCTGTCTGGGGGATCACCAATTCATTGTGCTCAGCTTTAATCTCAGAGACCTCTAACTGGCTGCCGTCACACTGCATCTCACAGAGCTCCTTTTTAATGGGGAGGGAGGCAATAAACTCTCTAATGGGTACAAGTTCAAGCTCAGGGAACTCGTCTTTAATCTGGGCAGATTCCATCATCTTCACATAGGATTCTGTTTACTAGCTGCTGAAAAAAAAAAAACAGAAATAAGTGTTTCAATACAGTGCTATTAAGGCCATTCAAGGGACTTACAATCTAGACGTAGCAGGTGGCGTTACTATTGAAGGGGCGTAGAATTTCTTATAAAGTTAATACCAGAGGATTTGAACTGTTGAATAACAATTTAACCATTCTATATATATTATTTTTTTTTATGTATTTTGTGCAAGCTGTTACGATATATTTGTTTCAGTTTTGTAACAGTAATAAATTATATATGAATTTCAACGGACTATCAAAAAAGAAATATTCAGTAATTCTTATCAGGGAACACTGGCATCAAATTTCAATTGCAGTACTTTTACTGAAACTACGACTGTAAACGAACTTTTTTTTTTTTTACAAATATACACTGCAAAACCCGTTTCATTAAAATAAAAACTGCATTCAACAGCTTGTCTGTTCATTGATGCTTGAGCACTCTGGTAACTCTAAATGCATCATAGGATCAATAGTCTCAAAACGATACTTGGAAAAAAAAAGGCAAAGAAAATACCTTGGCAAGCCTTGATACATCTGCAGTGCACAATTTAAACAGTTAAGAGAATCATTAAATTACTTCTTTATTTTACCGAATCAACTGCTAAAAAAAATAAATAAATCTTGAGGAATCACATATTTGCCATCATGCAGGATAAATGTAGTTATTATTTGAATGGATACGGTATTAAAAGGCAACAACAAAACCTACCTATGCTTGTAAAAACGCACACACGCACAGTATCTGCATTGTTGCCCCTCATAACCTCGTTGATAACCACAATGAACTTGATACAACGTACAAATTTTGCAGATTAATCTGCAAAATTTAATTATTAATCTCGGTCTTCAGAAAAAAATAATTGTAACCCCGGTGATTCGACCAAGCAACAGACGAACATCGTGACACCGCGGTAAAAAAAAAAAAAAAATAACATTTATAAATAGATATAAAACTATTTTTTTTCACACAAACATCACGTAAAATTATCCTTCGTACAATCACTGACAGAACTGGTTCATTTTTAACCCATTTCAATGTTTTTTTTTAACGCTGTATCTTCACTCGGAGAGGAAACGCCGCTCACCGTTCATAACGACGCCATTTCGGGAGAGCGAGCTCACTCCTGCTCTCGTGCGCTCTGCCGGTCCCTTGCTGGTTCGGATTCCCGGCATGCACTTTGCATGCACATCAGTACAATGTTTTTACACATGCACATAAGAGCTAGACTAAAAACACAAGCTGCAAACAGCTGCATGCGTTGCCAAAACCACCCGGGGGTGGGATTTATTTTACTGTGCATGCCCGAGTTACTATTTCTATAATGTAAACCCACACAACTAGGCTGGTGCAATGTTCAATATGTTTATATAAATGTACTGCACGGGCACTTTCACAAGCAATCTGCTAAACTTGTTTTTAAGATCAACAGGCAGATGCAATTATTTGAAATGCACTGCACTGGTGCAATTCTTAAACCTCTAAAATGAATTACAGTAATGTTATATTGGCACGGCTGCATTGTAAAACAAAACAAACAAAAAAAAAAACTGTAAATGTATTTTTCCAGTTTCCAGAACATATTGTAACGTTGTGTAAAAACGTTACAATATGCAGATCGTTCGCTAAACAGCAGACTTTATTTCGCAAGCGTCCGCACACAACAACCCTTTACATAAAAGCAACGTGAAATCATGTAATCTTTAGACATAACAAGACATTCAATGCAGACACAACAATGCTCGTTATTGGATCCCACAAATCGAACGAGGCACAAACACTACACGCAGGAACAAAGAGCACACGGGGGTCATGACTCGATGACGATCGCCCCCAAGCCACAGCTGCACTCGCTCACAAGCACAGGGACACAAAACGATACAGCACATAACACCCAGTACAGATCGCGACAATATATTCACTGGTAAGTCATGATAATGAGTGTTTGCGTGCATGTGTGGTTTTATGCGTATGAGCCCCTCACCCGACCGTGTCGTGCTGAACAGCCTGTGGATAATAGTGATATAGCAGCAGGGTCGGGCTGTCTGTCCTGTTAGCCTTTCAGTCACAGTTCTGAGTTGAAACTAACCTTCAGTCGGTCTTGTAGATGCCCACCCTGCCTTTGTGATTTAGCAACGACTGAGCCTTCACACTGGTGCGTCGCAAACAAACTTAAAAATAAATCTTACTTACAAACAGCCGTGAGCTATTTAAATAATAATTTATTTAAAACACTGGGATATGGCTCAGTCGTTGTTTTTATTTTTTTATTATTATTATTATTATTATTATTTATTATTATTATTATTATTATTATTATATTTCTTATGTTTGTTGATATAACTTTTTCTCTTTGGACAAAAAAAGCCCCGTGTCTCCACACGACTGCAGGTGCCATGTAATACGTCATTGTAGTTCACATCACCTGACTCGGTCCAGGTTTGCACTCTTCAGCGAAGCCATTCGGCCTCGTGTTTTGAAATGACAGCATTGGCCAAAACAGAAGGAAAAAAAAAGAACAGAGAGTAAAGGTTTCCCCTTCAGTGGTACTGTGTTTATATAACAATTACAATGCATGGACGAAACGTGGTTCGCTAGTGTTAGTTTCTGCAACGGGTGAATGCAGAACGAGCCACTCAATACAACAGCTAGTCAATTTAATACAAATGTATTAATGTATTTTAATGTTTGGAGAACATCAAGCAATGAAGCTATTAAGATGCACGTTTCATACAAAATGTCTTGGAGATGCAGCGTTATACTGTCTGATATACAAAGAGGTATCATACTAATATATGTATATATATTATATATATATAATATATATATATATATATATATATATATATATATATATATATATATATATATATATATATCTTAAGACTCAGGGTACGCACAAGCCATAACACATCTATTAAAACCACATGCATAAATCATTAATACAGAACAGAAATTTTAAATAAGAACAGGACTCAAATCGAGTAACTGCACATTACGCAGTGGCATTCCTATAACTGAAAACAAGACATGCTTTTGTGTGAAGCCATCTGTTGCACCAGTATTTAATACATCTGCAGTAAAGATAAACAAACCCCTTGCAAAAACCAACCCCCCCCCCCAAACTTTATTTCTATCATCACACTGCATTTTATATTATGCTGTTCTCTGTAATGGTCGCTTAATCCATTAATATCTGCAGCTGAGCAACATTTCCATTGGTCACAGTATAAAATACAGTGAAAGAGCAATTAACAGCCAGGGATACAACCTGTGTGACCTTCTGTACCTAACTTCAGTACACATGCTTTCTACACTTGTATTACTTGGGGCAGTTTACAAAATAAAGTTAAAATAAAAGCCTGGACAATGCACAATGCAAACCTACACGGCATACATTCAGGTTACAATACAGCCATGGGAAACTACACACACACACACACACACACAGGCCTGTTGTTATCCCTGCTGGACCTGGCAGCCATCAATTCATTCGTTTTGTGCAAGAAATGCACCGGGGAAAATACCGGTAGGAGAGATTTCATCTTGAAGCTAGCCACAGCACTTCATCAGAAACATTTCAATCAGAAAACTGCAATTCTGGATTCTGCGCTGCGAATGACATTTTATGTTAAAATGTTTATTTTATTATAGTTTTTTTTTTTTTTCTTTTAAGTAGTGCTTTATATGTGGCAAGTTAAAAAATAAACCCTTTGATGTGCAATTGTCCGTTTAAATACGGTGTTTCGGCTGTGCAGACGCTTGACACAATGTGCTAGAATAAAACTTTTAAGTTATATCCGATGGTTTGTCTTTAATTTTACATTGATGGTGTTAAAAATGTACTGTGATAATGACAGGCATCAACAGGTAAGAGTATAACAGCGGAAGTGTACAGTGTGTGTGGGTGTGTGTGTCTATGTTTTGTACAGCCTTTCTGCTGGAGTTTATGTGATATTAAGTCAGAAGAATGCGATCTTGACTGCTGCAACCTCGTGAGCCGCAAGCACCATTCCTGCTCTGGTTCAATCAATTAATCTTTATTTTATATAGCGCCTTTCATAGTGGACCACCATCACAAAGCGCTTTACAACAACAACTCTCTCCTGTGTGAACAAGTTTACAGCTCTTTTCAGCGTGAGAAAGGGATTCAGGTTTCCTAACACATCCCAGAGTCAGAGCAGCGATACGGCTTCCCTCCTGTGTGAATTCGCTGGTGTAAAACAAGGCTGTTTGAGTGTTTAAAATTTTTCCCACAGTCAGAGCAATGATACGGTTTCTCTCCTGAGTGAACTCGTTGGTGTGTTTTCAGGTTTCCTAATTGAGTGAAACTCTTCCCACAGTCAAAGCAGTGATACGGTCTCTCCCCTGTGTGAATTCGTTGGTGAATTACAAGGCTACCTGCCAGATCGAAACTCTTCCCACAGTCAGAGCAGTGATACGGTCTCTCTCCTGTGTGAATTTGTTGGTGCATTACAAGGCTGCTTGCCAGATTGAAACTCTTCCCACAGTCAGAGCAACGATACAGTTTCGCTCCTGTGTGAATTCGCTGGTGTAAAACAAGGCTGTTTGAGTGTTTGAAACTCTTCCCACAGTCAGAGCAGCGAAACGGTTTCTCTCCAGAGTGAACTCGTTGGTGTGTTTTCAGGTTTCCTAATTGAGTGAAACGCTTTCCACAGTCAAAGCAGTGATACGGTCTCTCTCCTGTGTGAATTCGTTGGTGAATTACAAGGCTGCCTGCCAGATCAAAACTCTTCCCACAGTCAGAGCAGTGATATGGTCTCTCTCCTGTGTGAATTCGTTGGTGAATTACAAGGCTGCCTGCCAGATTGAAACTCTTCCCACAGTCAGAGCAGCGATATGGTTTCTCACCTGTGTGAATTCGCTGGTGTAAAACAAGGCAGTTTGACTGACTAAAACTCTTTCCACATTCAGAGCAGCGATACGGTTTCTCTCCTGTGTGAATTCGTTGGTGAGTATTCAGGTTTCCTAACTGGGTGAAACTCTTCCCACAGTCAGAGCAGCGATGCACTTTCGCTCCTGTGTGAATTCCCTGGTGTAAAAGAAGGCTGTTTGAGTGTTTGAAACTCTTACCAGAGTCAGAGCAGCGATATGGTTTCGCTCCTGTGTGAATTCGGTGGTGTAAAACAAGGCTGTTTGAGTGTTTGAAACTCTTTCCACAGTCAGAGCAGCGATACGGTTTCTCTCCTGAGTGAACTCGTTGGTGTGTTTTCAGGTTTCCTAACTGAGTGAAACTCTTCCCACAGTCAAAGCAGTGATACGGTCTCTCCCCTGTGTGAATTCGTTGGTGAATTACAAGGCTGCCTGCCAGATCGAAACTCTTCCCACAGTCAGAGCAGTGATACGGTCTCTCTCCTGTGTGAATTTGTTGGTGCATTACAAGGCTGCTTGCCAGATTGAAACTCTTCCCACAGTCAGAGCAACGATACAGTTTCGCTTCTGTGTGAATTCGCTGGTGTAAAACAAGGCTGTTTGAGTGTTTGAAACTCTTCCCACAGTCAGAGCAGCGATACGGTTTCTCTCCAGAGTGAACTCGTTGGTGTGTTTTCAGGTTTCCTAATTGAGTGAAACTCTTTCCACAGTCAAAGCAGTGATACGGTCTCTCTCCTGTGTGAATTCGTTGGTGAATTACAAGGCTGCCTGCCAGATCGAAACTCTTCCCACAGTCAGAGCAGCGATACAGTTTTTCTCCTGAGTGAATTCGTTGGTGTGTGTTCAGGTTTCCAAATTGGGTGAAACCTTTCCCAGAGTCAGGATATTCTCCACCGCCCGCCCTCACTTTAGCTGCTGGACTGGAACCTGGAAAATATGAACAGGAAAGAAAGTAAGAAGGACTGCTTGTAGGCTTAGGGCATGTGGCTGGCTGATGGAGTGGATTAAAGCATGTGAATTTCAGCTGTGGGGTGAAGGAGAAAATGTGATTAACAGGGTTTCAGCAAAATGTAACATTAGCGTTAAGCTTTATTAAAAGAGAGTGTTATGCAACTAGGCAAACTGATGCACGGGCCAAAAAAAGAGAAACAGACTTCTGAGGGTACAGTCAAGTGAAGCCTGTGGTACAGTGCCAAGAAAAAGTTTGTGAACCCCTTAGGATTTTCACATATTTCAAACCTAAAATGTTATTAGATCTTAATCTAATTCCTAATAATAGATAAAGATAACCCGATTAAACAAATGACACAAAAACATGATACTTTTTCAACATTTATTTATCCTCAAATGATTCAACATTCAATATCTATGTGTGAATCAGTATGTGAGCCTTTAGATTCAGTAACTCGTGGCACCCCCTTGAGCAGCAATGACTTCAACTAAGCATTTCCTGTAACTGCTGGTCAGTCTCTCAGATTGGTTTTGAGGAATTTTGTCCCCTTCCTCCTTACAGAACTGCTTCAACTCTGTGACATTTGAGGGCTTCCTTCCATGGACAGCTCACTTCAGGTCCTGCCACAACATTTCAATGGGGTTTAGGTCTGGACTTTGACTAGGCCATTCTAAAACGCGGAATTTCTTCTTCTGCAGCCATTCTTTTGTAGATCTGCTTGTATGTTTAGGATCATTGTCTTGCTGCATGACCCACTTTCAGTTCAGCTTCAGGTCACGGTCGGGTTGCCTGACATTCTCCTCTAGAATCTTGTGACACTATGCAGAATTCATGGTTGTGTCAATCATGGCAAGCCGTCCAGGTCCTGAGGCAGCAAAGCAGCCCCAAACCATCACACTCCCACCACCCTGCTTGAAGGTTGGGATGAGGTTCTTCTGTTCAAACAAAGTGTTTGGTTTTTGCTATATATAATGACTCTCTTTTGAGGTCAAAAAGTTCTACTTTTGACTCGTCTGTCCAGAGAACATTGTTCCAGAAGTCTTGTGGATCATCTATGTGCTCTTCGGCGAACTTCAGACAGGCAGCAATGTTCTTTTTAGAGAGCAGTGGTTTCCTCCTGGCTATCCTTCCATGAACACAGTTCTTGTTCAGTCTTTTTCTGATAGTTGAATCATGACGAGAGTTGCCTGCAGATCCTTGGATGTTACTCTGGGGTTCTTTGTGACTTCCTTGATGATTTTTCGGTTTGTTCTTGGAGAGATTTTGGTAGGATGACCGCTCCTGGGTAGAGTGACTGTGGTCTTGAACTTTCTCCATTTGTAGACTATCTGTCTGACAGTGGATTGATGGAGCCACAAATCCTTAGAAATGGTTTTGTAACCCTTTCTAGACTGATGAGCATCAATAACTGTTTTTCTGAGGTCCTCAGAGATTTCTTTTGATCGTGGCATGACGTGGTTCCATACACCTGTATGGTGAAGACCAAACTCACAAAGTTTCTGATCTTTATATAGGGTGGGGCCTCCCAAACTCACCCCTGAAGATCTACCTAATTATTTAAACACCTGATTCTAATTATCCCCTTAATTGAGTTGATAAAACCAGGGGTTCACTTACTTTTTCACATACCCTGAATCTTAATTACTCATTGCTTGTCTAATTCCTACATCATTTTGTTTCAAAAGACATGGAATTGGTTAACATAAACCCTATTGGATATTTAAGAAAATACTGGTTTTGATTCAAGGAGGCTATCATGGAATTTCCACAATTATCATTGGGGTTCACAAACTCTTTCTCGGCACTATAGATAAGCAGGTACGCCAGGGTGGGGGAGAAGCTGTTAACCAAGAAAGAAGCAGCTACACAGAAGCAGTTTGAGACACACCCAAATCCCAAATGTGTGTTTTTAATAGCATGAAGGAGGAATACATGAGTTTAATTAGGGGAGCTGTCTGCACTGAATGGTTAAATGCTTAATCACCTGGGGTGGGACATGCACCTGGGGAGTTCGCCATTAGAGAATGACATGCTTCAAGGCAGAGGTCCTCAGGAGGTTTTAAAACCACTCCAGAGTGCTCTGTGTGTGTGCGTGCTGGTAATTCGCCGGCACCGCCACTGGCTTGGAATAAAAGAATCTCTGGTTTTGAAACTGGACCTACTCGTCTCTGCGCTTTGAAATTATTTCTCCCTACAGGGGGCTGGGTTACACTAGTTTAAAAAAAATACACTAAGTTAAACTTAAAGCCTTAAGTGTGTAAAAGCAAAGACTGACAATTATATATTTCCCATTGGGGCAAGGTTATATCTTGGCGTACGTATAGATGCATACATTGAACAGAACAGCTGTCAATAAAAAAAAAGAGAAACCCTCTGCAGAAATAGCAACATTATATTTTTAGCTTAAGTTCACCAGTAGTGGAAATACAGGTTAGTCCTATCTTGAACTGGTTGGAGTGGTACAGGAAAACAAATACCAAGTTATCTAACCCATGTGCACCATCCCTCTCAACCACTGTGGATACCAAACAACGTCACAGCTACTGGGAGTCACGCACCTGCTAGTCTGCATTCTGAATATGATGCACCTGGCTCTCTCACGCAGATTCTCTCCAGCACCACGCTACACTCCCGCAGGCGTACAGGCTCCAGCTCAGGGATGTTTGGTTTGAAGTCCTCGGATTCTTCCCTCCCTGGTTCCAGGAGATCAAACTCTACTTCAGGGGGCTCCCGTTTAATACAGAGAGTTTCCAGCACCTCCTCTTGTTTCACAGGAAGGGGTTCTTCTGTCTGGGGGATCACCAATTCATTGTGCTCAGCTTTAATCTCAGAGACCTCTAACTGGCTGCTGTCACATTGCATCTCACAGAGCTCCTTTTTAATGGGGAGGGAGGCAATAAACTCTCTAATGGGTACAAGTTCAGGTTCAGGGAACTCGTCTTTAATCTGGGCAGATTCCATCGTCACGCTGTCCACAGGATTCTGTTTAGTAACAGTTGATAAAAAAAAAAAAAAAACTTTATTTAAATACAGTGCTATTAAGGCCATTCAAGGCACTTACAATCTAGACGTAGCAGGGGGTGGCGTTACTATTGAAGGGATGTAGAATTTTTTGTAAGGTTTATAATACCGGAGGATTTGAACTGTTGAATAAGTTTCGAATACATTTAACCATTCTATATATTTATTTGATTTATTGTGTGCAAGCTCTTCTAATATATTTGTTTCAGTTTGGTAACAGTTACTTTTTATATATACTCTCATTAATATGAATTTAAAGGGATTAATAGCCACAACATCTTATCAGTAATTCTTATTATCAGGAGTCTAAGCCTTGAATGCTCTGGTTCCTAGCTATCTCTCTGATTTGTTAACTGTATATTCTCCTGTGCGAAACCTGAGATCTACAGATGCTGGGCTCTTAACAGTGCCAAAATCTAGGCTTCGGTCTATGAGAGACCTTCAGTTGCTATGCACCCAAGCTGTGGAATGCTCTCCCACAGAAAATAAAAGATTCAAATACTGTTGATATTTTCAAAAAGCAACAAAAAACACTTTATTTATTTATTTAAAATAGCATTTGAGTCTGTGTAGGGCTGGCTGTTTGTGTGTTGTACAGTACTGGTGCTGTGTGTTCTGTTTCTGGGCTAAACTTGTTCTAATGTGTAACCTGTTTCTTGTCCACTGTGTGGGTAAATGCTGCTGTGACCCAACCCATGCTGCACTGTGAAACATTGTAAACATATTAGATATATATATATATATTATATATATATATATATATATATATATATATTATATATATATATATATATATATATCGCTGTGTATGTTTGTAAAGAACTTTGAGATTTGCTGTATGAATTGCGCTATAAAAAACAAAGATAATAACAATAATAATAATACCAAATGCATAATGTCGGTTTTGATTGAAGTTACAGTAACACTGACATTAAATTTGAGTAACAGCACAATGAAAGTTATTACACACTTATCAAAGTGCTGTGCGTCTTAACAAAAGTACGGTTGTAAATTAACTTTTTAAAAGTACACATTGCAAAAGCAGTTTCATTAAAAGTTGAGGGCACATACTGTACACCGTTCCAAACCACCCTGACCTACATTTCAAATCTGCATGTCCCAGCTGCTGTGCGGATCTTTTAGGTTTGTGTTAGAGTTGTCCCAGACCCAGGGACATCCTGATCAGGGAATTTAAACCACGGAAGGAAATGAGATCTCAGCATCAGCGTATTGAGCATATGGGACCACAGCTGCATTCCACAGCTTGTTAAACGGATAACGCACGGTTGTTGCGCTGGTCACTCATTGGCACTGATGCTTGAGCACTTTGGTAACTCTAAATGCATCACAGGACCAGTAGTCTCAAAACAGCACTAGAATACAGCGTACTGTACACAGCGAGAACATCCACAGACGGGCGCTGGTGTGGCACGCTGTACTCTGGTCTTGCACTGAAACTCCGAGTTGTTTATGTAGAGTTTATTCTGGGAGAGAGAACGTAAAAGTCAAAGAAGCTGCGCAATCCACTCCTGGCTCTTTCTCGTTATTATTATTATTATTATTATTATTATTATTATGATAAGATGAACCTATATATAGAAAAACCCCGCGAAAACATGTAAGTTTTAGAGAGAATTATTGGAGCCCACAAATCGAACGAGGCACAAACACTACACGCAGGAACAAAGAGCACACGGGGGTCATGACTCGATGACGATCGCCCCCAAGCCACAGCTGCACTCGCTCACAAGCACAGGGACACAAAACGATACAGCACATAACACCCAGTACAGATCGCGACAATATATTCACTGGTAAGTCATGATAATGAGTGTTTGCGTGCATGTGTGGTTTTATGCGTAAGAGCCCCTCACCCGACCGTGTCGTGCTGAACAGCCTGTGGATAATAGTGATATAGCAGCAGGGTCGGGCTGTCTGTCCTGTTAGACTTTCAGTCACAGTTCTGAGTTGAAACTAACCTTCAATCGGTCTTGCTGTTGCCCTCCCGTCGCAAACAAACGTCCACAAATAAACACATAACTTACATTTGTATTGTCCACGCCTTGCACACTGTCGCGTGTAACACCATTTATTTTTTTATTATTATTATTATTATTTTTTAATTGCGATATGGCACAGTCGTTGTTTTTAACTTCTGATCGTTGTTCTTCTCTTTGAGGGGAAGCAAAGAAGCCGTGTCTCTCCACACAGCTGACGTGTAAAACGTCATTGCGGATCACGTCACCTGCCTCGATCACGTGACAGGGTTGCAGTTTGCAAATTACATGATTGGCCAAAACAGAAAATGATGATAATAATATTTAAAAAAACCCCATTGGCAGTAAAGGTTTCCCCTTCAGTGGTACTGTGTTTATATAACAATTACAATGCATGGAAGAAACGAGGTTCACTAGTGTGAGTTTCTGCAACGGGTGAATGCAGAACGAGACACTCAATACAACAGCTAGTCAGTTTAATACAAATGTATTAATGTATTTTAATGTTTGGAGAACATCAAGCAATGAAGCTATTAAGATGCACGTTTCATACAAAATGCCCCAGTCTGCCCGGCTGCTACATCACACGAAGGCTCCAGCACTGGACAGCTAGCAGGCAGCAATGAGAACTACTCAGAGAGAGAGTGCGCTACTATTCGATATTTGACACAATAAACTTAAATAAAATAAAATAAAATACATGCTGTGAAATCAGATGAAATCAAATTAATACGGAACAGAAGTTTAAAATAAGAACAGGACTCAAATCGAGTAACTGCACATTACGCAGTGGCATTTCCTGTAACTGAAAACAAGACATGCTTTTGTGTGAAGCCATCTGTTGCACCAGTATTTAATACATCTGCAGTAAAGATAAACAAACCCCTTGCAAAAACCAACCCCCCCCCAAACTTTATTTCTATCATCACACTGCATTTTATATTATGCTGTTCTCTGTAATGGTCGCTTAATCCATTAATATCTGCAGCTGAGCAACGTTTCCATTGGTCACAGTATAAAATACCGTGAAAGAGCAATTAACAGCCAGAGATACAACTTGTGTGACCTTCTGTACCTAACTTCAGTACACATGCTTTCTACACTTGTATTACTTGGGGCAGTTTACAAAATAAAGTTAAAATAAAAGCCTGGACAATGCACAATGCAAACCTACACGCTGCGCAATATTCATTCATTCACGTCACATGGGACGCTATCATTTTCAATTCGTTTTATAAACGCGTTGAATTTACAAGAAAGATCATCCAGGCGCAGTAAGGACGCTGCAGTCCCGTCTCTGGGATGCTACATACCGGGGTCAGGATACTCATTCCCATCAATTCATTCATCTTCAAATGGCACTGCTTGTAGGCTTAGGGCATGTGGCTGGCTGGTGGAGTGGATTAAAGCATGTGGATTTCAGCTGTGGGGGCTTGCACTGGGGTACACCAGCTTAAAATAATGCAAAGCTAAACTTAAAGTCTTTATGTGTAAAAGCAAAGCCAGCAAAAGACTGACAGTGATATATTTCTCATGGTGGCATGATTATATCTTGGGGTATGTACAGACGCATACACAGAACTGTGGTGTAATCTGCATCAGAAAAACCAACTCCCCATTCAGAACAGCTGTCCATTAATGGAAAACGTGGGATGTTTTCGCATGCAAAGTACTGTAGTAGCCTAAGTACGATTTAGACCGGACATTTCTGCGATAGAACGGAGACCAACCCAGTATAGTGCTTCATCGAAGAGTCAGGTCTTAAATTCAAAGATTACTGTCCTATACCGCTACTCAGATTCCCCACAATGTGCAGTCAGCCTTTTCAGCAGCTCGTCCTGTTCTGTATTGTTGGAAAACATGGATCGAGAATTGATTAGGGGTTTGCTACGCATGTGGACTGGCAGAGCTATACTGGTGTTCTTTTCTGAAAAGAGACTAATATTGCAGATAGCAGACTGTTTGGTTCAGATTGCATGTACTGCTAACCATTCATAGAGACGATGCGTCTACAAACTCTTGCCCAACAATGACTGCAAGCTAACGAGATAACAATGCTGTGGACTAGAAGGGAACAGGCTCTAAAGACTTCAGAGAGATCAAAAGAGATAATCCCACTGGCATCAACGGGGGTCGCAAGGAGATAACAAAAGGCAGATGTATGGACCTTTTGTCTCCAGGAGTGTGAAGAATGCACTGAGTTCAGAGGTTGTCACACTAGACTACACACACAGACACACACACATTAACACTCACACAATAAATTAAATTACCTTTGCAACTGGTTAAGTGTCAGAGAAAGGGGAGGTGGACCATCTATACAGAAGGGTATTTAATGTCATGCAAACATTGTAATGTTGAGTATTGCTTGTCCTGTACCTGGGACCAGACTCCCTGCATATTTCAATAAACCTAACAACTGATTGAAGAAAAGGACTTTTTCTTCAATCTACTTACTCACCATCATTTTTTTTAAGTTACTTCATGTATTAACAGTTTATTTTGCAGACATTATTTTAAATTGGCACGTAATTTTAAAACTGGAAAACATTTGCTGCTTCAGTGTGGGCTCTTTACAAATACATACAGACTTTAACAAATGTATTACTTTATCCCTAACTAGACAAATGAATGCATGCAGACTGACTGCAGATTAATATTGTTTTCTCTGTTTTCTAAAACCACGTGCAGGAATGAAGGTCAAAGTTGGCACGTGCTATGGCAATAAGTTTTGTTAGTTTTCGGAAGTCAGCTGTCATTATGAATTTCAAGGGACCAAGCAAAAAAATAAAAGCTTATTATCTTATGTCTTTTTAACGTGCTTCAATGAAAAAATAACAACACTGTATTTGACTGTAAAAGTGTATGCAGTTTTATTTGTTACCGGCAGGTGGCAGCAGTTCCTAAGAAATGTGCTTGACAGACCGGGTCATCTGTATACACACAGCTGAGTGACAAATGGATGCAGAGAATAAAACGAGATGATGTCTTTATTTGTTGGTGTTACCGCTTGTAAGGAAGCCTTGTCAGGTTTGGTATGGGTCTAAACGACCTATTTATTTTACCTACACTTAATGTCATCATAATGTTGCCTTTGTAAAACAAAATAAAAATGACAGTCACAGCTACTGGGAGTCACTCACCATCTAGACTGCATTCTGAATGAGAGCGCCCGTCTTCCTCTCCACCTCCTTGCGTGCTGTTGGGAGAGCCTTCCTCTCCAGCGCCTTGCTCTCTCACGCAGATCCTCTCCAGCACCACGCTACACTACAGGCTCCAGCTCAGGGCTGTTTGGTTTCAAGTCCTCGGATTCTTCCCTCCCTGGTTCCAGGAGATCAAACTCTACTTCAGGGGGCTCCCGTTTAATACAGACAGTTTCCAGCACCTCCTCTTGTTTCACAGGAAGGGGTTCTTCTGTCTGGGGGATCTCCAATTCATTGTGCTCAGCTTTAATCTCAGAGACCTCTGGCTGGCTGCTGTCACATTGCATCTCACAGAGCTCCTGTTTAATGAGGCGGTAAAGAAAATTAATAAAATTAAAATAGATCTAAAACTTTGTCTTTTAAACATATTTTCACACAAACATCCCAAAAAAATATTCTTGATACAATCACTGACATAAATGTTTTTTTTTTTTTTTTGTTTTGTTTTGTTGTTTTTTCAATATTTAACTGATTTTACCACAATAACTTCAATCAGCAGCGCGTAGGCGATCATAACAATACGCCAATTCTGGACGCAGCGAAATAATTCCCGCTAGCTTGCAGGTTTTGATTATTTAAAACGTAGTTTTTATGTATTCCGAATGCCCCGAATCAATACGCCTTTAGTGAAACTTATTAAGTATCGGGTTCTCGACCCGCATGGCCTTCCATATAATATATATATATATATATATATATATATATATATATATATATATATATATATATATATATATATATATATATATATATATATATATGAATTAAATTCAAAATAAATTCAAATTAGCGACGCATTTTCTACGTATAGTATTTAATATGCTTTAGAAAAAAAAAAAATGCTTTAGAAAATTACAAATCATTGCATGGAGAGATTTTCTTCTGCGGTGCAAATAACAGATTTGCTGAGCGCAGCCGACTTCTTCAGACAGACAATGCTGACTGTGATAATGCAATCGCCTGTGACATTCACCCTCCGTAAATCTCATGGACTTCGGCCAGAACCGCTGAAATCGATCACACCTGTATTTTAGCAGAAGAGTTACCGTACCCCAGTTATATTGCTCTCGACCAGAATGTTAAAGATGAACTAACATCCTTGCAAGGTGACACCCTTCAAGACATTCAATTTAGAAAAACTGGAGTCGAGCGGTTCCCAAACCCTCCACACAGAATACATTACTCCTTTCAATTTTGAGATCAACCTCGTAAGAGAGGTGTTGTGTTAATGCCTTGAGGGGAACACAATGTGCTGTGCTGAAAATCCCGTGACATATGCTTGTGTCCTGAGGCACTCGGTTCTGGGTTGGAACTAACATTGAATCGGTCTGCCTTGCCTTGTTCATTTGGCAAAGCTTGAGTCTGCACACCGATGCATCGCCAACAAATAAACAGACATTTAAAAATAAATGAAACGTTTTTTTTTTTTTTGGTGAATTTACTTTTTTTTTTTCAAATTCAGCGCTCTATTTAGACTACGGTAGGCCATGTCGCTTGAATGAGTTTAATAGCGCTCGCTTTGAAATACCAGCATGGTATGCCTTTCCTTCGTCTGGCGTGTTTTTGCCTTGTTCCTCGTACCAGCAGATTGCGGGGGGGAGGTTGTCAAACACGGTGCGTATTTGTTATCGCTGTCAGTGTAACACAGCGCTACAGCTTGTCAGCCCCGGAGGCTACCGCGGTAAAACACAGATGCAATTTGTCTCGGCCTTGCCAACCACGGACATGAGCACCGTTTCTGTTATATATCATTGTAGATTTTGCTTTGGCTGTGATTCCGACTGCAGTAAATAAATAAATAGAATCGACACGGAATGTCCTGCGGTAGAGCTGACGTGGATTACTGACTTTGATCAGGGGAGTTTTCAAACTTGTGTTGCGCACTGTTTCACCCTTCTAAAAATCTCGCCCTGTGTTTTGCATGTGCAATGCGTTTATCACAGTTAACCCTGGTTTGTCCTGTTATATTTGAACGTGCGCTACCCTACCTTTGTTATTCTTTATCTTGCTTAGCTATTGCTTTACCTGTACAAGGCTTTCACTGTGATATATTAAACACCGCGTTATGACGCATTAAATGCCTTCACAAGTAATTTAAAAAAAGGTCAAAACTGAGCATGACTGTGCTGCATACATGGCAGCTTCAACACTAAAGGTCATTCAAATTGATAGATAACGTTTGCAGAGAGCAAAACCCGCTCCGAGGACTGAGAGTTTGATGATCGAGAGCTCCAGCTGTACCGGACGCATACATTTTCACTTCAATTAGAGTTATTAATGAACTCTGCCAGTTCAACGAAGCGCTCGCATCTGTCTTGAAGCGGCTAACGTGATTAAACTAGGAAGGATTCTACTCTCTACGAAAAAGGTCATTCCTGACCAAAATGAAAAAGATAAGCGATTTAGCGCGCAGGCGCTAGGGTTAGCACTTGTGCTGCTGTTGTGCGTTATCGAAAAAAGCAGATTGGGGCTCCCGAATGGCGCATCCAGTAAAGGCGCTCCGTTATAGCTCTCTATAGCCTGGACATCGCCGGTTCGAGTCCAGGCTATTCCATAGTGACCCTTGTAGGCTAACTAGGCGTCTGTAAGCAGGGCTGCGTTGTCCGGTGGCTGCATGGCGGACAGCGTGTGATCGTCTCTGCCACTCCCGAGTCAGCACGGGGGCGAGCCGAGCCTAAAAATAACTGGGCACAATTAAATTCGGGAGAAAATAACAAAAAACTAATTGCTACTACTAATTTAAAAAAAAATAAACAGATCAGCATGAGTATTAAATATCGCAGTTATCTTAATAAATGCATTTTTACTCCTGTTTTGAATCACTTTGAATACTAGGCAACTAAGCTATGTTTTTCATATGCCTATTGTATTAATTTTTTTAGTGGTAAGCCCAGAGCAGTACTGTAAAGCATATTAACAAATACATTGATAAGCTATGGTAAGCGCAGTGCAACTATGGGAAATGCACAGGAGGGCCAACATTGCTATGCAGCAATCCTGCGGTAAACTGTGAGAGATCATCCAGGCAGACAACTCTGTGGGTCCTGAAATTTAATTTCAGTGAGGGGGGGTCGTCAGGAAGTTAAAATAACTGGTAAGTACAGCACTAGGGGGGGGGTCTATTTGAGAGCCTCAGCTTGAAGGTAGAATATACGAGGGCTTGCTCTTTGTTGTCTGAGGGGATCTCTTGTAAGTTGGCTTCACAATGCAGTTGTATTGTCACAGGATTTGAAAGGCACGTCAGCACTGCGCAGTACAGCAAAGAGAAAAACTAGACAGGCTTTTCATGCTGACCTTGATCAGCGAATCTGTGTGGAGAATGCAAAAAGCATACAGAATCGATTTTCTTTCTTTTTTTTTTTTTTTTTTTTTAAAGAAAGTGGTTTCCGAGCTTGAGCTGTCAAGAGAAGTAATAAAAACCCTGAACAGTCTGACGTGAACACCCAGGGGTCATTGTTATTGAAAATAGAAGCACAATGGAGCATATTTCTGTGGAACATCTGACAATGGAGCATATTTATGGAACATATTATTATATATATATATTAGATATATATATATATTATATCATATATATATATATATATATATATATATTTATATAGATATTCTCAAAGAGCCAGCAGGTCATTATATTATATATCTATATATAATATATAGCCATATACACACACACACACACACACACACACACACAATTATCTAATGTCCAGGTTAATAAAATGGGGTAATAAAAAGAATTTAAGATTGATACAAATTATATCTTATAATTTATTACCCCCCCCCCCCCCCCCCCCCCCCCCCCCCAACCCCCCCCCCCCCACCCCCCCCCAACCCCCCCCCCCCCCCCCCCCCCCCCCCCCTCTCACCCCAGCGATTCCCCGCCCACCTCAGGAGAACCGAAGGCTCAGTGGGCGTCCTCTGATCCCAGGAACGAGCAAGCTTCCTCTTCCACACCCAGGAACTCCAGAGCGGGGGTCAGCCCTGCAGGGGTCCGGCCGAGCTCATTTACACGCCAGAGCCAATGCGACGCTCCCTCTGGATTCCCCTGCGAGGACCAGTGACTTCACACAGCGAACCTGCGCTCCCATGACTGTGTGACCCACCTTGCACACCAAGCATATAAAAAAAAACACATCAAGCCATGGTGAAGAAGGGTGATTGCATCGTACTGTATAGCCCAAGGGCGCTGGAACTAGGGGTGCTGGGAGTCATATCATATAGAGGGGTTACAGTTTTGTTAAATGGCTTTCAGCACCCCCACTTTAAAATTCGTTCCAGTGCCGCTGGTATAGCCATGGGGAGCACTGCAAACATACCCAGCAGGGCCGTCACTCGAGGTCAAACTGAGGGTTTCATATGACTGCTTGCTATTTAATATTCAATCTCCAAATCTATCGTCTAGTCTTTTGTTTTCACCAGAATGTGTACATGAGAATCAGCATACATATTTTTGTATTACTTTCTGCAAGAGATGCGATCTGGAGCCACAGCCTGGGCTGGAGGAAGGGCATAACTGATTGGTTTTGCTTTGCCTCGAGGGAACTCAAGTCGAATCTGCAATCCCAAACGGTAAAGAAACGGTGACCCCTACATATTTACATTTCACTGCACATCTGCGGGGGGGTGAAAAAAACGATGGATTTTCGCATGGGAGAGTAACTGTCTGCATGTTTTCGGTGTCAATTGATTTTTTTTTTTTTGCTGTATTCATGACACCCGTTTGCCAGCAGAGGGCGCCACTGCTTCAGTAGTGTTTGACAAGTTTAAAGCGAGAATCTCTAAAAACGGTAAGACTTCAACCAACATCTTTACGTTTATTGTTAAAGATGTACCATGCTTGTCACACAACACCCCAGAGACCCCCCACTTCATGAACCCCTGTTTTGGCGCGTTTAAACAATTGAAAGCTGCATATCACTGTAGTTAAATTAACATAGACACCACTATAGTATTCCCACGGTTAAATCACTCGACGTAATATGCCGTATAACCCAGTCTATTACCACTGCTGTCGCTGCTGTATGTGGCTTTGTGTGTGTGTGTGTGTGTGTGTGTGTGTGTGTGTGTGTGTGTGTGTGTGTGTGTGTGTGTGTGTGTGTGTGTGTGTGTGTCGTTTATCAGCGTGCCCTGTCTGCATAATAAACGACTATGTATTATTTACGAGATCATTTTAATGAATATTTCATTCAGATCTGAATTTCTGATGCACTGCAAGTAGATTTTATGAGTAGTAGAGCTCGGCATGCTTGAAAGGGTTAGTAAAATTAAATATATTTCAGCAGGCAATTGTCTAAAATCAGAGAGGCCAAGATATTTAGCAAGCCAGAGGTGCGAGTGTGGTCAAAAAAAAAAAAAAAAAAAACGACAACAAGCGCCAAGTATCTGACATTTCTGTATGTGTTTAAGGGCTGTTTTATTTCCCCTCTTAAATCAGAAAACGGAGCGACTCAAATCGTCACCGCGAGGTAGAGACAACTATCATTTCTACGGTCTTGAATCGGGCGCTAGGAAAAAATAAAAACGACAGCAAACAGTCTGTTTTCAAAATCTGGGACACTAAGTGTTTAATTATGCTCTTCCTGCAAGCACCCCCACCCCCATCCTTGACGGATTAATTATCCATAGGGAAGGTGCGGTAAACAGAAACGCCCTAGCAAGATTCAAAGGGATACCGCTGAGTGTCGTTGTAGCATCGGAATGTGTTCTGTGGCAAGCTTCGTGCATGCAAAGCTGCACCGTGTTGGAGACAGCAACATTACCCACAATACCAAATCCAGAAAACAGATCAAAATAATAAAAATAATAATAATAATTAAAAATGCGAACCGCTGCCAAGCTAAATAAATCGTATTATACATTGCCCGCGTCTCTAATACAAAAACACTAATTTACTGTTCGAATTTACCTTTGAGCATTCTACTAGCTCTTAATATTTACAATTGCTATAATATCTATATAGCTATGTGCTATAATAAATAATAACATCCAAATAAGTACACAACACATTAGCAATTACAGCTCACAAAATCTCGCCATGGGCATCCATTCATAGGGGTCACAAATGTACAGTTTTAAAAGAACCACGTTCCATTTAAAAACAGGAGATCTGGTACTACACTGGGTTCAAGAAATCTCTGTTTGCGAGCCCTGCTTTCACTGCCTTGCACTTCCGGGGTCACCTGGAGGGTGAAATTACCCTTCACTGGCTCATATCCAATCAGCTGCTTCCCTTTTTGACTGATATGCTCCTCAGCCAGTTACATGTGAGGGAGGTGACATGACCCTGGAGGTGAAAACAGATCACCCCAAAATAAAAGGCAGGGAAACGGAGAACTTCCTTAAGCTGAAGCATTACCGGAACGGCGTCGATACATCAGGAGAGGATGTCAAAATGTGGTTCTGGTACTGATCCAGTACCATGGTTCTGAAATCATTACCCATGTGCATCATCATGCCACTAAAAGGACAAAGGAACACGATGAAGCTCTACTGAAACAAATTGAAACTGAAGTGTTTTTTTTTTTTCTTCAACTCAGAGAAAGACATTCATTCTCGACACACCACAGGCTACAAACGATGAGCTAAGCCAAGGCTAGATTGGCAGTCAGATGAAAGCAGCACACGTACACTGCATCTGCCATCTGACATCTGCCATCTCTGCCCCATTTCCAGAGATTTGTAAAGCACAGCATTAGAGTTTTCCTGAGAATGTGTGTATATATATATATATATATATATATGTGTGTATATATATATATATATGTGTGTGTGTGTGTGTGTGTGTGTGTGTGTGTGTATATATATATATATATATAGCACAGAGAGGTCTGGTAAAGCACAGGGAAGCATTGTAAAGCACAGAGAGGTCTGGTAAAGCACAGGGAAGCATTGTAAAGCACAGAGAGGTCTGGTAAAGCACAGGGAAGCATTGTAAAGCACAGAGAGGTCTGGTAAAGCACAGGGAAGCATTGTAAAGCACAGAGAGGTCTGGTAAAGCATAGGGAAGCATTGTAAAGCACAGAGAGGTGTGGTAAAGCATAGGGAAGCATTGTAAAGCACAAAGAGGTCTGGTAAAGCATAGGGAAGCATTGTAAAGCACAGAGAGGTCTGGTAAAGCATAGGGAAGCATTGTAAAGCACAGAGAGGTCTGGTAAAGCATAGGGAAGCGTTGTAAAGCACAGGGCTCTGAAAAACTACAGCTACGCCGATGCCAGCTCAGAAATGAAGTCTCCGATGCGATGAGGGCGCAGGCATGCCATCTCTTTTGCCTTGGCAGCTCAGGCAGCATCTCGAGGCCAGGGCAGGGGGCTCGAAGACCACCCGTCAGGACCTGTAGGGTTACCCACAGCTTGGTTGCTCCAGATTTCACCTGCTGAGACCTGTGACTTTGCCTGCAGCATTATCCTTCAACTGCATCCTGCACAGTCTTCGGATCTGCTTTGTTCCTGAAAAAAACTCTTTCAATTTGAAGATTACCCGAAAAAGACTCAACCTGTTCAGAAGGAAATGAGCCTTACAGCACAGAGAGGTCCAGTGAAGCGTATTAACCAGTGTCCCATAGGAAAAGCACAGTGAAAGCATGGAAGAGCAGAGGCAAGCAAGAACAGGGAGGCATGTTAAAACATATTAATGAACATGGCAAACCAGGGCAAGCAAGTTTTAAAAGATGATGTTATTTCATCGTCGGCCAGCATGAGAAATAAAACGAGCTTAGTGCTAAACAGAAGAAAAAGTGTAGGTGTTCAATACCTAAAGACTGTTTCAGGGTCAGCCTTTTTCTTTCTAATAATGAAACTGCAAACTCAATAGAGATAGCCTAGAAGGTAAAATCACAGTGTATTGATTTGTTTTTCACACCGTCACTGCTACGTAAAACATTCCAGAGTCTTATTATGTTGTTAGCATATATTGATCCGCTGGTAACTACATTGTCCAGTAACAGTCTAATAAAACTTAATATCTACAATATTCTGTAAAACAGTTTAAGTATGGTTATTTATTTGCTAGCAGTTGGTTGTAATTCACACCTTTGCAAAGGGAAGCCATGCACCGTGGCAGCTGACTGCCATGTAGAAAACATTTAAAAGATAAAACAATTTAAAAGCAGATTGCACAGTTCTCAGATTACTGTTTTTTTTTTTTTTAAAAAAAGGTTCAAGTTAAAGCAAACACTATTTTCGTTTTTTAAAACACACATCTGGTGCTACACTAGGTTGTATAAAGTACTCAGTTTGCTTTCCTTGCCTTCCAGAAAAATCTGTACGAAAAGAAAACACCTCGATACATATATTAAAATAAATTGATCAATCAGTACTCAGCCCAGTTTGTTGACACTTTCCCCAGCAGTTATATGCAAAGCTGTATCTCTTGTGTTTGTACTGATTTGAATAATGTTCCAGTTGTTTCTGTGGATTGGGCTCTGCAGCCATGAGCAAAATGACAAATCACTGCCGACCTTCGCCTGCTATTTATACAAGGCTGTGCAAAGAGAGAGATCAAACACTGGGCCAGAGAAGAGACGGGTGCTTCGAATGTGAAAAATCATTCATGACATCCCGCTGTGCGCCAGAGTTGGCCTCCACCTCCCCAGCCTCCACCTTTCCTCACTGAACTACAAATGACATTGGAAGAAGGATTCAATGGACAAATGTCCTACTGTGGACAAATTGCTTCTATCTTGCCTTTACGAGAGTGGGCTTTTGTCAGTGTCTCCTACACAAGGATTGTAATTATTGAACAAACGCTCTGAAACGGATTTCTAAATAAAACCATCCTCGAGTGTGTAGCAGCTGCATTTAAACACCACATCGATTTTAAAACGCTTTTACATGGTGCTGTACCTTTTTAGAGGGAGGGTACAATTTCAGGGTTTTTTTGGGGGGGGTCTAATCAACAGACACTCTGCAAAGCATATTCTGAGCCTGGAAAAAGAACGAATTCTGATGCGTTCAATTCTGTCAAGAGTGGCTGGAGAGGGTGAGCGCGAGATTGCACCTCAAGCCTCGCAGTGGAAAAGTAATCTCCAGCACTATGGCTCCTCGTATCTGGGCCAGACTGAGTAAAACCTCATTCCAAAGAGGAGAGTCTTTAGGCAAGAGGAATCAGAGGATGCCCACTTGAGTTCTCCTGAGCTGTTCTGGGAAATTGGGGAGAAAAATAAAAACACACGCATTTTGTATGTGGATCAGAACATCTATCACCTGTTAAAGAAAGAAAGAAATAAAGAGAAAGAAAGAAAGAAAGAAAGAAAGCAAGCGCTGGGCTGCAGTGTGGAAGGCAGTGGGTTTGAGTAGCTCAGTGGTTAGAGAAAGCGTTGGGCTGCAGTGTGGAAGGCAGTGGGTTTGAGGAGCTCAGTGGTTAGAGAAAGCGCTGGGCTGCAGTGTGGAAGGCAGTGGGTTTGAGGAGCTCAGTGGTTAGAGAAAGCGCTGGGCTGCAGTGTGGAAGGCAGTGGGTTTGAGGAGCTCAGTGGTTAGAGAAAGAAAGCGCTGGGCTGCAGTGTGGAAGGCAGTGGGTTTGAGTAGCTCAGTGGTTAGAGAAAGCGCTGGGCTGCAGTGTGGAAGGCAGTGGGTTTGAGTAGCTCAGTGGTTAGAGAAAGCGCTGGGCTGCAGTGTGGAAGGCAGTGGGTTTGAGGAGCTCAGTGGTTAGAGAAAGCGCTGGGCTGCAGTGTGGAAGGCAGTGGGTTTGAGTAGCTCAGTGGATAGAGAAAGCTGGGCTGCAGTGTGGAAGGCAGTGGGTTTGAGTAGCTCAGTGGTTAGAGAAAGCGTTGGGCTGCAGTGTGGAAGGCAGTGGGTTTGAGGAGCTCAGTGGTTAGAGAAAGCGCTGGGCTGCAGTGTGGAAGGCAGTGGGTTTGAGGAGCTCAGTGGTTAGAGAAAGAAAGCGCTGGGCTGCAGTGTGGAAGGCAGTGGGTTTGAGTAGCTCAGTGGATAGAGAAAGCGTTAGGCTGCAGTGTGGAAGGCAGTGGGTTTGAGGAGCTCAGTGGTTAGAGAAAGCGCTGGGCTGCAGTGTGGAAGGCAGTGGGTTTGAGGAGCTCAGTGGTTAGAGAAAGCGCTGGGCTGCAGTGTGGAAGGCAGTGGGTTTGAGGAGCTCAGTGGTTAGAGAAAGAAAGCGCTAGGCTGCAGTGTGGAAGGCAGTGGGTTTGAGGAGCTCAGTGGTTAGAGAAAGAAAGCGCTGGGCTGCAGTGTGGAAGGCAGTGGGTTTGAGGAGCTCAGTGGTTAGAGAAAGCGCTGGGCTGCAGTGTGGAAGGCAGTGGGTTTGAGGAGCTCAGTGGATAGAGAAAGCGCTGGGCTGCAGTGTGGAAGGCAGTGGGTTTGAGGAGCTCAGTGGTTAGAGAAAGTGCTGGGCTGCAGTGTGGAAGGCAGTGGGTTTGAGTAGCTCAGTGGTTAGAGAAAGCGATGGGCTGCAGTGTGGAAGGCAGTTGGTTTGAGTAGCTCAGTGGATAGAGAAAGCGCTGGGCTGCAGTGTGGAAGGCAGTGGGTTTGAGGAGCTCAGTGGTTAGAGAAAGTGCTGGGCTGCAGTGTGGAAGGCAGTGGGTTTGAGTAGCTCAGTGGATAGAGAAAGCGCTGGGCTGCAGTGTGGAAGGCAGTGGGTTTGAGTAGCTCAGTGGATAGAGAAAGCGCTGGGCTGCAGTGTGGAAGGCAGTGGGTTTGAGGAGCTCAGCCCGCACCACGCCTCAATGAACAGTGACAGCACATCAACGCTCCTGAATACTGAAAACCAGACGAGTCGTGAATGCAATATCAATGCTGCGTCAGATTCCTGCAGCACACGCAGCGTGAAGACAGATGGGTAAGCAGACAGATGAAACAGCTCCTGTCACACCGCGCTTGTATTCTGCACTGTCAGAGCGAGAGAGAGAAGCTAAGTGTTCACGTCGTCTTAACTTTTCTGTCAACAGAACCCAGACTCAGCCGATAAAACGGACAGGAACAACTTCACACACGACAGTGACTTCGAGTTACACACGTTTAATTTAGCCACTGTCAATGGCTCTGGTATATTAAGCTAGAAGCCTGGCAATTCGACGAGGTTCTGTATTATGTTATCTTTAGCTTCCGAATCAAGAAAGTGTTGTAATATTATATCACACACACACGCACACGCACACGCACTCTGCCGACGAACATTAGCGGCCCGTCCTAAAGGTAGGCAGGGAACCGAATCAGAGGCGACGGCGGGTCCTCGGGGGGGACTGTCTAGGACCTGTATTTTTTTTTTACTTAATGGCCTGCTTTTTCGTCTCTCAGCGGCAACGGGAAAGAGACAGAACCACTAAAGCCACCTCTTAGCATTCATTACCGGTAATGTCCTCTTGTTCACCGGCACCCACGCACAGCAACCCCCGAATTTATCTCAAGTCGAGCACACTAATGGCGTGTTACATAACGCGCTGCTGTCTTATTCAAAGTACTGGGCCAAATGGTTAATGGGAATATTCCTCTGCGGGCAATTATACAGAAGCACGAGTTCTGAGGTTGTTAGGATGTTTGTTTGTTTGTTTGTTTGTTTGTTTGTTTGTTTTTAACACCGGAACATAAAAAGCCCTTTTTAGTAGCCCAAAGTCTCACGATACAATGCAGGCGGGCGTATCTTTAACGCGTACACTTCGGGCCAAAAAGTTATTTGACGTTTCCAAATCTAGACATGAAATACTACTGTACCTGCTATTATTTGTAGTTTATTTGATTGCATGGTGTTAAATAAAATATCAAAATTACGTTCATACAGGTTAATAATAATAATAATAATAATAATAATAATAATAATAATAATAATAATAATAGTCTCAATCCTAAAATTCTAGGTGATGCTAAACTTTTCTCCAAAGCTGTAGAGTTCCTTTGTGTGCTTGCGATGCCTCTGTTCTCACTTCTCAAACGAGTCGGCCAGATGGCACAGTTGGATTGAATCTAAACACGAAACTCAACTGAGGAGCCAGACAGATTTTTTCACACAGCAAGCCGCAGGAGGGGGGAGGGGGGGGGATGGTGTTCATACCTTCAGATACACGGAGATTACAACATTTGCTTTTGTACAGGGCCGCTGGTTTGAAAATTGACAAGACCCTAGGTCAAGATTTTCAACACATGACTTTCTTTTTTTTTATAATGTCTGCCTGCCTGCCTGCCTGCCTGCCTGTCTCTGTCTGTCTGTCTGTCTGTCTGTCTGCCTGTCTGCCTGTCTCTACACTGTGAACACGATAACTGCCTCTGTTTTGCACCTCTTCCACACGCTGTTATCCTTCGCTCCTCCAGCATCTGGCTAGAATCCGATGAACTCTTAATTATTTACAGCGTGTATTGTTAATTGACAATACGAGCTGTCAACACGTTTCCATTCTGGCAATCGAGTTGTAAAATAGACCACTGCTCTATTTCCAGCAATTCACTTTCAACAAGAATTGACAATAACAATTGCTCGTGTATCTCTGGCCTAAGGAATGGCGTGTTAAGCATGTTTTTGTGTGTGTGTGTGTGTCTGTGTGTGTGTGTGTGTGTGTGTGTGTGTGTGTGTGTGTGTGTGTGTGTGTGTGTGCGTGTGTGTGTGTGTGTGTGTGTGTGTGTGTGTGTGTGTGTGTGTGTGTGTGTGTGTGTGTGTGTGTGTGTGTGTGTGTGTGTGTGTGTGTGTGTGTGTGTGTGCGTGTGTGTGCGTGTGTGTGTGTGTGTTTCAAACCCATTTTAAATGATTTAATCAAGTTTGCAGTTTATTAATAGCTTTGGGAGAAATAGTCATTTATTATTAGTTTATCTGGCAGATGCCTTATCCAAGGCGATTTACAGAGAATAGGGTGTGTGAACTATGCATCAGCCGCAGAGTCACTCACAACGTCGTCTCACCCGAAAGACGGAGCACAAGGAGGTTCAGTGACTTGCTCAGGGTCCCGCACAATGATTCAGCACAGCCCTTTTTTAAATCTACCCATGCGGGCTGTGGAAATCTCCCTTCATCGGTTTTAACTCTTAAATCAAAACCAGCTCCTTGCGAGTCACCTTTAACGGCCGCTAGAGGCCAGCATTTGATAACGGCTGTACGCTTTGCGCAGTGTCCCGCAACCTGGCGCAAGGACCGCGATGCGTGAAACAGATAGGGCACAATGGGCTTCCAGTCAGCCCAGCGCTTGCATGGCTTGGCGCAGACGCTGTAGCTTAAAAGCAGGAGGTGTTGAACTATTTATCCGCAGGGGCTGGGACGCTCTTGCAACCGCAACCAGACTTACATCTGAAATTAATCGCTTCGCAATCACGTGACTTGCGATTAGTCGACTACCAGTTTCTGACGTCGACCGTCACTTTTCAAATGTGCCGAGGCAAGTGTCCGTTGCCAGCCCTACTTAGAAGAACACCATTAAAAAACAACGAACGACCTTGGTTTTTCACTGATCAACTCCCGGCCTCTTACAGCGAGTGTCGCACTAGGCTATATTTAACATGCAACGAACCACCCTATAATTTGTCTATAGCTAACTGCCTGGAACGAGTGGCATTTGGTAACGTCATGATAAATGAAAGCGGAAGACGGTTCAGTCCCTTGAGAATAACCTCCGTTCGCTGTCTGAACAGATAAAGAGGCTAATGACAGGATCCCTGTCGCTGCCGCGGTTTAGCCCAACCAGTCAATCTCAATTCCTGTATTAGTCAAGGTTTTAAGAGGCTTCGGTCTATTTGTGTGACTTGCCAAAAAGGCGGTGAAGCCATTTGCAATCATTATATACAAAATACATTTTAATAATGCATCAGTTATTTTCCGGGGTGTTGTGATGGTTCCATCACTGGTGCGGGAGGGGTTGTCATTTTGATGTATTTTTGATGCTCATGGTTCAAGGACGTGTGCAGCTCCAATAAGCGAGTGTACGAACGGTACTACCTCCCTCTGTTATACTTTTTTTTTTTTCAATTGTAATTTTTCTTTATTTTGAAGTGACTGTAGCTAGCAGAATACTTCAATAAATCTTACCTAGTGGCACTGGAACGATTTTTAAAGCGGGGCTGCTGAAAGCCATTGAACAAAACTGTAACCCCTCTATATGATGGAAGCCATGCAAAGCCAGGGGGTGCTGCAGCACCCCTAGTTCCCTAGTTCCAGCGCCCTCGATCTTACCTATTGTGTGTTTCATTCGTTATATACTGTCATGCGCTCTTCTGAAAGAACCGTGTTTATAAAGGTTTGAGGGTTTTTTGTTTTTAATATATATATATATATATATATATATATATATATATATATATATATATATATATATATATATATATATAATATATATATCGGCGACTATATATTGATAGCCGCTGAAAAGCCTCGGAAATAGAGACGAGCGTGTAAAAATGTAAGCGAGGACAGCCAGCGCTGTGGGTATCTGATCAGCGTAATTATCACTGCATAATTGAGTCGGCCTGTTGAAATGTAAAAGCGGCCGTTGGGGGTCAGCTAAGAAGAGAGATCTGTGCAAAATAAAGTGCAAATAATTATATTTATAATTAACAAAACTGCAGGCCTGCACGGGGTTTAAAACACATTGAGATAAGGATGCGACAAGAGCCGGGGAGCCAGGGGATGATTTAGAGTCACCGGCAGATCAGAGGGAGGTTTGACCCTTAATAAAGATCTCCAGTCCATCACACACTAACCGGTATATCTATTTCTTGTAATGACACCAAAATAATGGCATATCTTTCTTTATAGAAGCACTGGCAATGTCGCAATGTGTTACAAGCAATTGTCTGTAATAAATCTACAACAAAAGTACAGAGAATAACATACCCGCGTTATAAATTAAGCAAGGCGGTGGTTGGTCCATCAAATAGCCAGTATCTTATTTGCCTTTGATAAATACGTCCAATGAGCAGCAACGAAGGGAATCATAGCTCGCCTCAATGCATTACGTCACCCTTGCGCTCCTCCCCGGCCTCCACTTGCTTTTTGGCTTCGTCTAACGGGGGAGGGCAGCTATCCTGCCCCCCCCCCTGCCCATGGCTTCCCTACGGTCAGCCTCTCCACTTATCTGCGGGCACGGGTACCTCGAGAGGCGAGACCAAAGAACATAGTGTGAAATAGTCTAGGCTGTGTTTAAATAAACAATATAGTGCACGAGTGTATTAAACATTGCATGTGGAAAATACATATTTTCATTTATACTGCCGTTGGTCGATGTCATGAACTCAGAGATGAATTTATAAAGCAGTTCTATTATCTCTCTAGAATTATTACAGGTTGTATTTAAGATCTTATTCGGTGTCAGTTATTAAGGAGTGTAAATGCGAGACTCAGTCTCATGTCACCGTTTATTTTCTTCATTCGGCTGCAGACTATCCTGTGTTTTTTCAGGGCTGCAATGATAAGATCTCCACATTGATTTTATCATTTCATTTCTGCAGGCAATTGCCAACTCAGTTTGTTTCTCCTATCATATTTATCAGTTTAATTTAATATGCTTTACCAGACCTCTCTGTGCTTTGCAATGCTTCCCTATGCTTTACCAGACCTCTCTGTGCTTTACAATGCTTCCCTATGCTATAGCAGACCTCTCTGTGCTTTAACAGACCTCTCTGTGCTTTACAATGCTTTCCTACGCTTTACCAGACCTCTCTGTGCTTTACAATGCTTCCCTATACTTTACCAGACCTCTCTGCGCTTTACAATGCTTCCCTATGCTTTACCAGACCTCTCTGTGCTTTACAATGCTTCCCTATACTTTACCAGACCTCTCTGTGCTTTACAATGCTTCCCTATGCTATAGCAGACCTCTCTGTGCTTTACTAGACCTCTCTGTGCTTTACAATGCTTCCTATGCTTTACCAGACCTCTGTGCTTTACAATGCTTCCCTGTGCTTTACAATGCTTCCCTATGCTTTACCAGACCTCTCTATGCTTTACAATGCTTCCCTATGCTTTACCAGACCTCTCTATGCTTTACAATGCTTCCCTATGCTTTACCAGACCTCTCTGTGCTTTACAATGCTTCCCTATGCTATAGCAGACCTCTCTGTGCTTTGCAATGCTTCCCTATGCTTTCACTCTGTTTTATTACACTTTCTCAACACCAGGCCAATTCCAAACCGAATCTGGTAGTAGACAGGCAACATAGATTGATACATTCGGTTTGAGATTTTAATTATGAATATGACCGCTGGGAAAACAGTTTCTTTTTTTTTTTTTCTAAAAATGTATTCTGTTTTAATCATGTATTCCTCATTATGTATTTATGACGTAAAGCCCTTGAGTTTAATCGATTGAGTGCCTTTAAAAAAAGCTGCTCATATAGATAGATAGATAGATAGATAGATAGATAGATAGATAGATGTTCAAATGTTAAAACTTTTACAATTTTGCCTTTCGTTGTCCAAAATATGCAGGTTAAATATAGTTGACATCTTTAGTATTGACATAGTAGTAAATACATGAAATTAAGACGAGAGTAGACTATCCACCCATCACTCGGCCGGTTCCTCGCAGCCGTTTGATCTCAGAACTTTATCAGGTCAGGTCTCAAAGGAGCCCAGCGATTTCAGCCTCAACAGCGTGGCTAGGCAGCCCATCCCATCCCCTCGCTGCTCTCTGTGTGAAGAAGCGTCTCTTTCCCTCTGTCCTGAGTCTCCAACGAATTTCCTTCCTTTCTGAGCTATTGCCACTGTTGCCGAAGTCCCTGGTGTGAATTAGTGTACCTTCACTATTAAATGAAATGAAACCAAGTCAACACTACGAGCCATTAGGAAACTGGACTGGAGGGGAAATAGACAACTAATCTCATGCACAGGCAGATAGAGGACACTGCAGTGCTGTATAGACACCACGCAAATGATATGCAAGATCATCATACAGTGGATGTATTATTAACAGTGGAATGGGTTATGCAACAAGTCTGTTTGTCATCTGATGAACGGAGTCGCATATAAGACCGAGAGCTGTTAGCTGTTTGATATACGACAACATCCATTCCAGCCTCATTTATTTTATTATTGTGTCCTATTCAGAGTTCAGGGGGGTTTATTTTTATTTACTTTTATCTTTTACCCATATATGAAAAGAGGTACTCTCGGCAAAAACTATATGCTGTTGTAGGAATTCCATCATAATAGTATATATAAGGATATCAAAGTCCCCAAATAAATACAATAAATGAAAATAGATATATATATATAAGTGCTTATATTATATTTGGATTCTATTAGCTTGCTTTGGTCTTAACCAATGCAATGGTGAAGGCTCACATAAGCATTCCGATTATATATAGCTTGAGCTGTTAAGTTGCATATACAGCCAAATTTAGCTGTTTATCAGACTATTTTAGAGCTGCTATTTACTTCTGGTTAGCTGCCATAGACAATGCAGGCTAGATCAGACAAAGGTGTCTATATGTTGGTAAACCCCAGGTAGGGGTAATTATGTACAGGGCAGGCAGCTGGAACAGAAGAGCAGTACTAATTGCAATAAAACAAAAACGCTCAGAATATTTACACGTCTAAAAGGATAATTAAAATACCAATTCGAAGCTGCACACCACTTACCTTCAGGGGTTAATTACTGGAGCTGGCCTCTTGTGGCCAATTGAATACCAGACCACTCGAAATGTTAATTCGGTTTGACAGAAGAAATGCGTAACTGGAGTCTGAAATCGGCGCATGTCGGTTTAGTGATGTGGCGGGCAGGTTACAACACAATACTGCACAGTGCTGTGAGAGGATAAACAGTATGCGAAGAGACAGCGAGGTGGAGAGCGGGTCGTATCGTGAAAGAGGCGGTGCTGCAAACATATCTGGACTGTAATATATATCAAATTATACCGGGGGGGAGAGGGAGGAGAGAACGGACGTGACAAAGGAGTTGAAGAGAGTGAATTGAACCCAGTCTGTTGCAGGCGCAGCAAGAGCCCTTCATTTGAATTGTACTTTACAGGTTCCAGCTTTGCACATAACTCGCTCTCCCGTTCCAGAGTACAAAAGAAAAGCGTTTTATTTTAATTTGGGTTGTGAATGTGATTATATTCCAATTGTTTTGTCTCTGCGCCGACTGCTGTGATTTAGAAAAATTGCTGCGGACCGTGGGCGAAACTGCAACCGACGTAGGAGAACCCATCTCCGGCTAGAGGTTTTCTGACCACCCGGAGACGGACAGTCTGCCGGGGCAAGTTTATAGAGACCAGCGGGCTATTATTCTGTTTAAAACTGACGGGAAATACCCAAGGACTGCACTAAATACACGCTGTTTTGTTCACGACGCAGACTTTATTGCAACGCGTTTATTTCAATGTCCTTCCCCGATAATATGTTTTAAAACTTGCATTATAAGTGAAATGCTCAAAATATATATACATGTTTTTCAACATCCTTAGAAGGTCGTTTTTTTTTCTCTTCTCTATACCAAAGGGAGATATATTTAACATATTTCATCATTAGTTCATAAATCAGCCCTTCTCGCGTCTGTTTTCACCGAAGCGGTGTTGCAAACTATCGCCTGAGACACATAGGCACGGTTACGAGTCGGAGATCGCAAGCATCCGAACGAAGCAGGTACAGTAAATTCAATGTATTGCGTTCTATGTGATATCGAGGTATTGTGATTTGGGTATTTGGGCACGTGTTATTAATTTTGCATAGTTTTTTTTTTTTTTTTTTTTTTTTTTAATTTGTGATTATTTTAGTGCGTATACCAGAAACACTGCGCTCTATTGTCGGCAATGAGCTGAAAAGCATTCCCCTGACGCTTCATGTGTGTCTCTCTCTGCGCTGGAGTGAATAGGACGGCGATACAGAGGCTGGAGCGGTAGAGCTCTGGTGTGTACGGCGAGGTCCACGTGTAACAACGTTCATGTATCGTGATAAACTAACTAGCAATCCTGTAGGGTCGCTGGGCAAGCAATTAAGACAATCTGGACAATCACATTTCTAGTGTTTTATTTGGGTCTAAAGTACATTGCCATGTTTGTTAAAAATGTTACATAAGCTTTATCAGTAATATATTATTTATTATTATTATTATTATTATTATTTATTATTATTATTATTATTTATTATTATTATTATTATTATTATTAAGCTAAACTACAGCGTGCATGCATACTGTCCATACGCACATATATACTGCCTTCATTGGCCATAACTGATTTGAATGGATTATCTTTTCATGCAGCTAACCTACCGCCCTGGCCAAAAGTTTTGCATCTCCTAGAATTTTAGGCATATAGTTTTAAAAAAAACCAAACATGCAAACATAATTTAGATATTTTATTTAACATCGTGTAATCAAATAAACCACAAAAATATATATCGGAAATGTCCGTTTGATCACGTGACCTGTTAAACAGAGTGGATCTCCGGCCCCGCGACTGGACAGCCAGCCCTGCACTAGCTACTGTGCCAGGTTCATAAGGATCTTCACTCACGATAGTCTGTCTTGCAGCAGATGGCCGAGTGGACCCGTGCATTAGCGGTGGGCTTAAATTCCCTATGCAGGGCGTAGCTCTAGAATACATTTTACTGAGGCAAAAATCTTTCTTTATAAAAAATAACAGTAAAACCTGCATATCCTCGATATGTATGCCATGAAGGTAAAAGTTATCATATTATAAAGATTGCAGAGTATTCATGCAAACGGCAATTCTAATTCTTCAGCCAGTGACCCGCCTTGGTTGATGTTTGAAATTGCATGATCCATATTTTTTAAAACAAATTGTCTCCCAGCAAAAAAAACACACCAACCTAACATGACTCCCTTCACACTGTCAGAAATGTGTGATTTTAAATAGGAAAAGAGTAGAACTTCTCAATGTGAATCAGTAAATGGGTTTATACATTCACTGAGAGACATGCTTCTGGTTCACTGCTACTGACGTTAATACTGAGACTGGTGACACTGATGCTACAACTGGGAATGATAAGACTGGGCGTTTACTGGACACTGCTAGACTGGTCAGACTGGCGCAGACACTGCTGGACTGGTCAGACTGGCGCTGACACTGCTGGACTGGTCAGGCTGGTGCAGACACTGCTGGACTGGTCAGACTGGTGCTGACACTGCTGGACTGGTCAGACTGGTGCTGACACTGCTGGACTGGTCAAACTGGTGCAGACACTGCTGGACTGGTCAGACTGGTGCAGACACTGCTGGACTGGTCAGGCTGGTGCAGACACTGCCGGACTGGTTTCCAGCTCTTAAACAGTTGCATACAAGTTACTTATAAAGTGCGGTGGGTTGAGAAGCACAGCACTGCACTATTAGACACACCCTCGTTGAAATGATCTGTTATAACTACTCTTTTAAAATTTTACTTTGCTTAAATATGCATTGATATGGAAAAAAAATAAATAAGGCAATGTTACACAATCAGTGGATTTATCTTTCGAACGTATTTTCACCGTATATACAGATATTGGTATTAGAAATGAAAGATTATTTTCTTGCATGGAAAGGGTCAAAACCTAACCTGACAAGCAAAAACAAATACAGGCTGCTGTTGACAAAATTTGCCGAGAGAAAAGCTTCCCTTCACTGCCTCTTAATTACGCGTTCACTTATTCGCTGGCCAACTCCGTGCGGCCTCGCATTATAAACTCATTAGAATTTATTGGGGAAACGGAGATAAAAGGCAGCCTCTATTTTCTTTAATCTGCTGTCTGTGGAACGAGGAGCCGGGCTTTCGTGCTCATTAAAGTCCTTCCCTGAAGACTAGCACCGGCCTCTCCGGGACACGTTGTAGATTAAAATAAAATTTAAAAAAACAATAGTTCAATCAGTAATTTGTGAGAATATGCCAATACTCTTATCTTGAGTGCAGATGGCATCTTGTGTTCAGAACACACAGCTTGAACACCCTCTTATTTGAGAAATTCGTAATTTTTTGCAGTATTTTTTATTTATTTTTTTTTTAAACTGGCATCTACCTGTTACTTAAAATGTTCTTTTAACTATATTGTTACTCAATTTTTTGTTAACCTGCAAAAATGAAGTCTAAATGCTACCGATTGTTATTCTGCAAACTTACCCCTTCCAGGTGCTTTTGTGATGCCTTGATATAAAATGAGGGCAGGGTGGCTAAAATCGACCATTCAAGTCCTGACCAACTATAGTCTGGTGTTGACCAGTTCAGCCTCCAGCCAGATCCTGTGGCCGCTCTTGATCTCACTGTAGTTGTTAAACAAACCCGGAGCGGGATCCGGGACTGGGATCCTTCTGCACTGGGGGGTGCGGGTCGATCACATTGTTTTTGTTTCAGTTGCCGAGTTCGGGAGAGTCCTGCACTCCGAGATGAGCACCGTGAAGGGGTTTGCGGGTCAGGGCGTGGAGAACAGCAGCGGTAAGCTGTCCAAGCACTGGGACACCCCCAAGGAAAAGGTAAGCCTGCCGCCCTCTGCCCCGTCCCGCCTCCCCAAATGGAAACCGGTTACAGCGGCACCGAAAACTCTGGAGACGACCGCTGCGCACGTCACTAACGCGCGGTCTGCACGCTGCAGCTCTAATAGCGCAGGCTGTGCCGGAGTGCAGGACAAGCTACAAATATTATCAAAATAAACCACTTTTTAAATTACAAGGAAAGAAAGAAAGAAAGAAAGAAAGAAAGAAAGAAAGAAAGAATCAGTCAGCCTTGCTCTGTGTAGTAAGAATAGTTAACACGGTGTTATAAACTCGACAAAAAAAAAAAAAAAAAAAAACACCATATTTAGAACACAGGTCTCCATGAAATAACCCGGGCTGTCTATAAGCCTTGTGTTTCTGAATGGCCGCCACTTTGCCCTCGCACTCTTGGGCTTCCCAGGCTGCAGAGTCCCGGGGCTGCAGTGCGAGCCACGACCTCCCCGCGACCCTTTCACTGTGAAAGCCAAGGGTCCAGCCAGGTGGCTCTTACAATCCGGCCACAACGCGAGTGCAAAAGAACAGCAAACGGGTCACTTCTGCAATTTAGGAGAGGCGATTTCTGGACGTTGTGTTTCTGCAGCTGTGGCCAAAATTTCTTTCATCACAATGAACATAATTTAGATATTTTATTTAACTGATGTAATCTATAAAATGATATTGGAATGTCTACACACACACACACACACGTGTCTACCCAGTTGGATTTGACGGGTGTTTAAAATGCATCTCATAGGCAACCCCGTACTGGTAACACGTTTCCTGAATTAAGGTCAGGGAGGCGGCGCGCTCGAAAGGCCTGGTCATGATAGCGCCCCCTGTCTGTGTTTCAGGTGCCCACGAACCGCACGCTGGTGGTAGCGGGCGGCGGTGGCGGCGATCCCGACAAGAAGCGGCGTCAGCGCTACGTGGAGAAGGACGGCAAATGCAACGTGCACCACGGCAACGTGCGCGAGACCTACCGCTACCTCACCGACATCTTCACCACCCTGGTGGACCTGCGGTGGCGCTTGAACCTGCTCGTCTTCACCCTGGTCTACACCAGCACCTGGGTCTTCTTCGGCTTCATCTGGTGGCTGATCGCTTACATCCGGGGGGACCTGGACCACACTGAGGATCACGAGTGGACACCCTGCGTGAACAACCTCAACGGCTTCGTCTCGGCTTTCCTCTTCTCCATCGAGACCGAGACCACCATCGGCTACGGATATCGGGTCATCACAGACAAGTGCCCCGAAGGCATCGCCCTGCTCCTGGTGCAGGCCATCCTGGGCTCCATCGTGAACGCCTTCATGGTGGGCTGCATGTTCGTGAAGATCTCCCAGCCCAACAAGAGGGCCGAGACGCTGATGTTCTCCCACAAGGCCGTGGTGTCGATGCGGGACAGCAAGCTGTGCTTGATGTTCAGAGTCGGGGATCTGCGCAACTCTCACATCGTGGAGGCTTCCATCCGGGCCAAGCTCATCCGGTCCAAGCAGACCAAGGAAGGGGAGTTCATCCCCTTGAACCAAACGGACATCAACGTGGGCTTCGACACGGGCGACGACCGCCTCTTCCTGGTGTCGCCCCTCATCATCTCTCACGAGTTCAACGAGCTGAGCCCCTTCTGGGAACTCTCCCAGGCCCAGCTGGAGAAGGAGGAGTTTGAGATCGTCGTCATCCTGGAGGGGATGGTGGAGGCAACCGGTAAGAGAGAATCATATAATAATAATAATAATAATAATAATAATAATAATAATAATAATAATAATATCTTTATTTTTATATAAGGTCTTTCATAATGGACCACCATTACAAAGCGCTTTACAGAGGCAGGCTGTGAACTGTGCATTATATGCAGAGTCACTTGCAATAGGACATTGATTTAACAGGAATCCGCAGGACAGAGCACAAGGAGGTGAAGTGACTCGCTCAGGGTCACACACACAGTGAGTCAGTCAGGGGCAGAGGTGGGATTTCAATCAGTAACTACTGGACCTTAGCATGGACTTGTAAGAAAGAAAATCTGTAAGCTTTTGGGAAATCAGTCATGTTCGTTTCCTAATCCATGTGCTCTGGCGTGTATAGAGTATATCGGAGAAATTAGACTATTGATTACCGAGGCCTTGTAGTTGGAGGCTCCAGTGCAGTCATTAGACCTGACTAATCGATTCTATGCTTCTTTATGGAGGATTTGTTGCGAACAGCTTGTTATCGACCAGTCAAGTCTTTTTTAAAATGTTTTTTTTTTTTTTTTTTTTTTTTCCCCCACGCGAGACAAGTTCTCCATTTCACAATTCATGAGAGGCAGGTCAGTACTCGGTTAGCATTTACACTAGATTGACTACCTGCCAATTAGTACTTCAGAACTAGTGTCAGAGGACACTAATATGGTCACTCACAAGAGAGAAAAAGAAAGCGCTGGGCTGCAGTGTGGAAGGCAGTGGGTTTGAGGAGCTCAGTGGTTAGAGAAAGCGCTGGGCTGCAGTGTGGAAGGCAGTGGGTTTGAGGAGCTCAGTGGTTAGAGAAAGCGCTGGGCTGCAGTGGAAGGCAGTGGGTTTGAGTAGCTCAGTGGTTAGAGAAAGCGCTGGGCTGCAGTGTGGAAGGCAGTGGGTTTGAGTAGCTCAGTGGTTAGAGAAAGCGCTGGGCTGCAGTGTGGAAGGCAGTGGGTTTGAGTAGCTCAGTGGTTAGAGAAAGCGCTGGGCTGCAGTGTGGAAGGCAGTGGGTTTGAGTAGCTCAGTGGTTAGAGAAAGCGCTGGGCTGCAGTGTGGAAGGCAGTGGGTTTGAGTAGCTCAGTGGTTAGAGAAAGCGCTGGGCTGCAGTGTGGAAGGCAGTGGGTTTGAGTAGCTCAGTGGTTAGAGTGCTGGGCTGCAGTGTGGAAGGCAGTGGGTTTGAGTAGCTCAGTGGTT
Source organism: Polyodon spathula (assembly GCF_017654505.1). Classification (NCBI taxonomy): domain Eukaryota; kingdom Metazoa; phylum Chordata; class Actinopteri; order Acipenseriformes; family Polyodontidae; genus Polyodon; species Polyodon spathula. The sequence continues at coordinate 19,641,248 of NC_054557.1, read as the reverse complement.
AGAGAAAGCGCTGGGCTGCAGTGTGGAAGGCAGTGGGTTTGAGTAGCTCTGTGGTTAGAGAAAGCGCTGGGCTGCAGTGTGGAAGGCAGTGGGTTTGAGTAGCTCAGTGGGTAGAGTGCAGGGCTGCAGTGGAAGGCAGTGGGTTTGAGGAGCTCAGTGGTTAGAGAAAGCGCTGGGCTGCAGTGTGGAAGGCAGTGGGTTTGAGTAGCTCTGTGGTTAGAGAAAGCGCTGGGCTGCAGTGTGGAAGGCAGTGGGTTTGAGTAGCTCTGTGGTTAGAGAAAGCGCTGGGCTGCAGTGTGGAAGGCGGTGGGTTTGAGGAGCTCAGTGGTTAGAGAAAGCGCTGGGCTGCAGTGTGGAAGGCAGTGGGTTTGAGTAGCTCTGTGGTTAGAGAAAGCGCTGGGCTGCAGTGTGGAAGGCGGTGGGTTTGAGTAGCTCTGTGGTTAGAGAAAGCGCTGGGCTGCAGTGTGGAAGGCAGGGAGTAGCTTAGTGGTTTGCACATTTAATAAATATAATTTTCATTTAAAAGTATTTCAATTATTTTTTTTTATTTATATGGGGAAAGAACCTCATTAGTGTTACATTAGATGTGGATTTAGCCGACTGCAGTTCTAAATAAAACCACAAGGTGGCCCAAAGCACCCACTGCTGCTAAGGCATGTGACGCTGGATTGAATGCACTGTTAATAGAGCCTAGTAATGAAATGATCTGCTCTTTCTCAAACTTTGAACGCGTTGAGAAAGACTTGCAGTCGAAACACTTGTCTTTTTATTTAGTTTAGTCTTTCTAAATTTAGTACTCTTAAGATGAAGATTCAGGGAATTATTTTGTTGGCTACAATGGCTTTCAAAGGGAAAGTTATTTTAGCCACACTCCTGTGCCAAAGCGCTCCGTGACAGCTTCTAGTCAAACCGAAAGGTCTCGTAATGCAGCTTTCTAAAGCTCTGATGCAGAACACAAGATCTGTAATTGGTTTTTGAGGCATCTTTCAAAGGAATTCCCGACGCCACTGCAGTCTGTTTCCTCTATCTGTAAAGGAATTGCAGTCGTCTGGAAAGAGTAATCTCGCTCAAATGAATGATGAAGAGTGTACAGTGGTAGTGTGCTGGAGATGTCTCTGTCTATTGGTGTGAGTGTGTGTGTTGGTTTGTATGTATTTAAATCTGCCAGCGTCACACAGTTATGTTCAGTTTAACCCTAAAATACATTTACAGTTGTTTAAAATTCAGTATGACCCTTATAAAAGTTATACCTCTGCATTTACCATGCTTCACGAGACCTCTCTGTGCTTTACATTGCTTCCCTATGCTTTACCTTACCTCTCTGTGCTTTACAATGCTTCCCTATGCTTTACTACACCTCTCTGTGCTTTACAATGCTTCCCTATGCTTTACCAGACCTCTCTGTGCTTTACAATGCTTCCCTATGCTTTACCAGACCTGTGTTTTATCATGCTCTCAATGTGCTTGATTACCCTGTGCTGTGGCCATGTTGCAGCATTTTGTTCTTTCCCTTGGTTGCGAGACCCTCTGCGCCCGCTGTCTAACCCGCTCGCTGGGCGTTGACAGGGATGACTTGCCAGGCGCGCAGCTCCTACCTGAACTCGGAGGTGATGTGGGGGCAGCGCTTCATGCCAGTGCTGACCCTCGAGGAGGGCTTCTACGAGGTCGACTACGACACCTTCCACAGCACCTACGAGACGCCCACCCCCTCCTGCTCTGCCAAGGAGCTGTCCGAGCTGGACACCCCCCCAGGGAACCCCCCCAGACTGCCCCGGAGCCAGGAGGAGGCGGAGAGAGGGGAGACCCAGGACCTCATCAACGGAGACGTCAACAGAATGGAGAAAGGAGACCCTGAATAAGACAATGCAATATAATACAACACAGTACAATGCAACACAGCACAGCGCAAATGTATTTTTATATAGTGCCCTCCTTTCAAGTCCATGGCATCCCAGCATGCTGTATAAAAGAGCTCCGATGTACAGTACAGCTGGTTATAGTAAAGCCCATGTTTTTTTGTTTTTGTTTTAATGTTTTTCATAAGTAGATTTAGAATAATCCACTGTTTCAACCTGCCTAATGATGTGAACCAAAATAGTTCTCAAGGAACGAATAGGAATATATACAGTTAGTAGTTCTTGGAGACAGGATGGCCCTAATCCATGAATGACCTTTTACATTTTTACATCAACTTTAAAATCAATTTGGTAGTTCATTGGTAACCAATGTAAGGGCCTAAGCACTGGAGTACTATGTTGAGAACTACAAGTGTGGGAAAGCAGTCTGGCAGC